>NC_136427.1:113820000-113915000 GCF_052849685.1 Lactuca virosa | reverse complement strand
AAAAGTGGTTGACATTACCAAATGTCGTTTCCTTAAACGACAAACAATTATAATATATTATTGAAATATTAACAACAAAGGTTAGGGCTAGGATACCTACGTTCATCGTTAGCACCCATCATATCTGGGTATTCCAATATGAACCATTTTATAGGTTAAGACCCAGAACCGCAAGGTCCCTTGGTAAAAGCCTTGCGATTATAATCGTTAATCTGCAGAGAATGACTAACGAGAAGTATAAGTGTTATATTAATGACATTATATGGTTCGACCGCCCGCCTGGGAGTTGTTGGCTACAAATACGTCTGACGAGACGTATTTTTGGCGTTGACGTTAGTACCATTTGAATATTCCCTTGTGTATCCTAACGTGAATGGCTCCAGCATGCCCTATTAAGGTGTCGGTGCAAAGTGTGGTGTCATAAGTTCGGTTATAAATCATTGTATAAACCTGAAAACCCCAATATTATACGATTCGGTAAAAAATTAAGTAAGAGGAGTTTACCTTACTGATACCCCGTTTGCCTTCAAAGTAACCATTAGTACGATTCGGTAAAGAATCAAGGAAAATAAAAAGAGTTTACCTTACTAATACCCATTTGTATTCAAAGTAACCATTAGTCTGATTCGATAAAGAATCAAGGAAAGTAAGAGGCGTTTACCTTACTGATACCCCAAGTTGCCTTCAAAGTAACTATTAGTACGATTTGGTAAAGAATCAAGGAAAGTAAGAAGAGTTTACCTTACTGAGATCCCGTAGAATTCAAACTAACAGATCTGGAAACTGGTAGTGATAATTTAACATATGATGATTTGGGTATACAAAAATCTAGTTAATTATAAATTCTCTTATGAATCTTGTGACAATTAAATAAAGTTCAAAAAAGAGAAAAATAATTATTTTGTTGACTCGAAAAATAAACAAAGATTGTTATTTTATACATTTGCAACTCTTTCCATACATATATATATATATATATATATATATATATATATATATATATATATATATATATATATATATATATATATATATATATATATATATATATATATTTCACATTTAAATATATATAATATTTTATGGAGTCAAAACCTGTAGAACTCACCAACAATTTTGTTGACATATTTTAACATGTATTCTGAGGAAATTAATGTAGGAGCTCTATGCAAGGAGTATGGGATCGTCATCTTATGTTTCTGTTATAAATTATGTCTTATGTCGTCTTTTTGTGTCTATGAAGATTCGTAGTGAATCATGTAATAATGTAAGATATAAGTACAAATATGTGGTATAAAACTTTAAGTGGATGCTATGTGTTTCCTCTGTCAGCCTCCCAGCATTTCCTCCGTCGGTTGGGGTGTGATATATTGGTATCAGAGCCTTAGCTATAGCGAACTGGTATTTCTCTTAAGATATACAACTATAGCCTAGGACAAGATTTCTCTGATAAAGGTTTAGCCCTCTAAACTGGTAAATACACAAAGGATTACATTAAGTAATAATACATGTTAAAGTAAAGTAAGAAAGTCATACTAAGTAACCTCAATGCATAGCAATTAATAAAATAAACTTGAAACTCAAAATTTTAAGATCAAGTACTTGACTACAGTTTTATAGTATATATTACGTGCCACAACAAAACCTAGCTTGTGCACCTAAGTTTTATTATGGACCGATCATATGCACATTTAACTTAAGTATAGTAGTTGATACATTAAAATTTCTGAGAATTAAGGGTCATGAAGTAAAATATTTGGATATTTCTTTTAAATATTCAAACATTTGTATTTTTTTTTACGAAAATAAGATTAAATTTTCTTATTATTTAACTGAATATTTTTTATATAAATATAGATGGGTACTTGGAGAAACAAGGAAGGAGTCCCTTGCTCGCCCCCTTACCTAGCCGAAGATCCCTACTATCCCAACCGAGAGATATCAACTAATCGTGTCGGAAGACTCTTCAAAAGAAGAAGAACCCATGGAAGACTCGTCAGAAGGTGAAGAAATGAAAGCGGAAAAATCCAAATCTAATGAAGCTAATGAGACCACCAAAGACAGTGAACCTATGAAAGTCGAGATGGTCCCTCCTTCCAGACCTTCACCTCTGATTCCTTACAGGAGCATCCTAAAGAGGGTTGGGAAAACCCGCCAAACCGCCAGGAAAACCACAATTAACCATACGTGAATTCAGAAGCACAATCATGGATTATCTGAGAGTATGAGGAGGAGTTTGAGAGATCCTACTTGGTTGAATGTATTTGTCGAGGATAGAATCTCGGGTGGGAGAATCACCACCCGATATGAGGACGGGCAGTGCTCGGGAGTGCGTCCTCCGCCCGGTGATTACGTTGGATCTTTGGCTGTATTATTCGACTGGACTTTAAAACTGGAGAAGCAAGCAAGGGTATTGGGAAGGGAAATCAAAAAAGGAAAAAACAACACTACAAATGTAGCTTGGAGGGCAGGAAGATTGGAGAGTCGAATGACCCAACATCAAAATACGTTGATGGAAATGCGAGGGTTTCTAGACACAGAGATTGCTGCCAGAATGCAACAGGATACCCGCATGATGGAAGTCGACCTTCGAGCTCAAGTGACCGTTATCAGGGTGGGAGCCAATGAAGAGGAAATTGTGTCTATTAATAGGAGATTGGATGCGATCGAGATACAACTTGTTGAGATCACAAGGGATTTGAACACTTACTTGCGATTGGGATGAACAGAAGAAGGCAAGCAGTGGATGGGATGGATAGGAATATAGTATAGCTCGTCAAACGTAGTGGAAGAAGAAGACCTAGGATTAATTAGGGATGTTAAGAAAGTAATCTTATGTATTAATAGGATATTGGGAATAGATCTTATAGCAGGTGTACAAAACTTATTGCAAATTTTGGGCATGTCAGCCATTTATGTAATAGTCGGTAGAATCGTAATTTCCCAAAAACCTTGAAAAACTGTAGTAGGATGTAATCGTTGTATGTGGAATATAATGAAGCCTATTATGTTTTATGTTGATATTAAACAAATGCTTGCAAGGTATATATATTATTTTGGAAATATTTGTGATTTATGCTAAGTTTGCAGTAAAAAAATGCGCAAAAATCAAACAATGTAATGTTGAAATTAAGGTATAATAAAGCAATTGACTTATGCCCCACTGCTAAATGTAATAGGCTAACTGCCATGTCAACAAGGAGAAAAGCACTAGATTGCACCCTAACATAACGGCTGTTCCCGAAAGAACAGTTGGGAGGCCCATGAGAGTACCATCAAGCCCTGCAGAAAACCCCGTCACACCTGAAACAGGTCTGCCTACAACCACAATAGAATTAGAACAATTAATATCCGACCGACTTGCGATTGCTCTGGCACAACCAGAAAATGTTCGCAATGCTACCTATGGAGCTGCAAATGGTGGAAATGTTAACGATCAAGGCAGCAGTTCTCGAGGAGATGTTAGAGGATCACAACGAACGTGTAGCTATAAAGACTTCGCTAACTGCAAACCCAAAAATTTTCATGGGACAGAGGGCATTATCGGACTGACCTGATGGATTGAAAAGACGGAATCCGTCTTTCAAATAAGCTTTTGTCCTGATGATAGTAATGTTCGATTTGTTGTGAGTATTTTTATGGACTCGGCCCTTACTTGGTGGAATGACCAAGTAAAAACTTTGGGCATCATCCCTGCAAACGCTCTATAGTGGGAAGAATTGAAAAGGATGCTGAAAGAAGAATATCGCCCAAGAGATGAGATTCAAGCAATGGAGCAAGAACTATGGAATTTGAAGATGAAGGGTCTTGACATAAAGACTTATACGACCAGGTTTAATGACATCGCTATGTTATGACCGGCTCTAGTAACCCCAGAATACTAAAGATAGAGCGTTATGTATGGGGTTTGGTGCCACAAATAAGAGGAATGCTGTTGGGTTCCCAATCAGCAACTTAGGAAAGTGTTAGAAACTTGGCATGCCGTTTGGTTAAGAATGAACTCAATCGGGGAACAACGAATACTAAGACTGAAACCCCCAAACCAGAAAACGACAAGCGTAAGACTGGAGGTAGAGATTTTAAACACGCATCAAATAAGAAACGAGGGACAGGAACGTTGTACGAAGTAACTACGACAACCAATCCAACACCAGTTCCACGTTCAAACAATGCTCGTCAATCCCAGCAACGCCGAAGATGTTTCAAACTACTCCCTGGTGAATGTTACTTTTGCACCAACTGCAAAAGGTATGGACATTTGGCTAATTATTACAAAACACAATGTCTACTGGAGGGAGAACTCAAATGAATACCAAGATGAATGCAGGGCCAAGTGAAAAGGTTGATAGAAGCTGTTTTGAATATAGTGTACGGGGACATTTCAAGCGATAATGTCCAAAATTGAAAAATGTTGGCGGAAGGGCTCGAGGTCCGGCATTCGTGATTGGAAGCAAGGAGGCGATTCAGGATCCCTCGGTAGTCACCGATACGTTTCTTATTGACAACCTGTATGCTACCGTTTTATTTGATTCCGGAGCTGATAAGACTTTTATAACTCCTACATTTAAACAGTTATTGAACTATGAATCCAACAAATTAGATGTAGCATATGAGGTAGAATTAGAAAATGGCCAAATAGAAAACATCACTGAGATTCTAAGAAATTGACTTCTAAATCTAAACGATCACACATTTCGAGTTGATCTTATACATATGCCAATCGGGAGTTTCGAAGTCTTCATTGGCATGGATTGGCTTGTTGGATAAGGTGTCTAATTCCATAACTATATTTGGTATGTACTTGACCCGATTTAGCATGGTCCATTTGGGTTGTATGGCATCAGAACAATTAGGATAGACTTTTGTGAGAAGAGGATATTTATGATTTATTAATATATTATAAGTTCTAATATATTAATATGAAATCATATTATTTAATTAGTATTGATCAAGAATTAGTTTGAAATTAATTTTGTGATCAAAAGAGACTAATTAAATAAATGGGGATTGATTTGGTAAATCATTCATTCTTGTATAGTGGGCTTATGATCCATAGTTCATTATGTTGGGCTAAACCCATGTGGTGACCCATGGATACTCCATGGAGGTTAAAACCCATGGATCATGAGGAATGTAGAAAGGCATGAGTTACATGGTGTAACCCTAATGTGCACACTATATAAAGAAGCCTCATACTAGTAAAATCGGCACTTCAGATACACATGTGAGGGCTAGCCGATTTTGGTGCAATATAATCTTCTCTCAAGTTATTCCAATTGTTGGTGGTGTTGTGTGAAGCATTTGAGGCATCACACTTAGGGTGCTAGGCTCACAAAGTCTTCAGGAATCAAAGCTACAAGAGAGGTATATCATTCTACTAGAATTTGGTATTACATATACCCCATGATATGCTAGTTAGGATGAAACCTTAGAAATATCAAAGTTTGCATGTATAATAGAGAAAACATAGATCCAAGGTTTCTAGGGTTGCATGCACACCATAGGAGTGTTAGAATGCTAAAAACCCAACATGGCTATCCTCTCATCATGCAGAAATCATGTGCTACGAGAAAGTTGTGCGTCTAACCTTAACCGACAGGAAAACATTAACCATCTATGGTGACAAGCCCAGTCAGAACCTCAAGCTTATGTCATGTAGGAAAGCTCGAAAAATACCTACACAAGACATATTATGCTTTCTTAGCCCACGTAGTGGATAAGAAGAGTAAAATGAAAGAATTAAAGGACATATCGCAGGTATGCGATTATCCTGACGTTTTTCCAGAAGAATTACCAGGACTACCACCGAACCGACAGGTTGAGTTTAGAATTGACCTAATTCTCGGATCTGCACCCGTAGCCAAAGCTCCCTATACATTAGCTCCGTCTAAGATGCAGGAACTCTCGAGACAACTGCAAGAACTTCTAGACAATGGCTTAATCAAGCCAAGTTTTTCGCCATGGGTGCGCCAGTGTTATTTGTAAAAAAAAAAGATGGAACTTTTAGAATGTGCATGACTATAAAGAATTGAATATGTTAACCATCAAGAATCAGTACCCACTTCTAAGAGTCGACGATTTGTTTGATCAACTTCAAGGATCTAGCTACTACTCCAAAATAGATTTAAGGTCGATATATCATCAGCTCAAGATATTAGAAGAAGATGTACTAAAGACTGCATTTAGGACTCGGTACGGTCATTATGAATTTCTAGTCATGCCATTCGGACTGACAAATGCCTCGGCGGTATTTATGGATCTCATGAACCGATTTTGCAAACTGTATTTGGATACGTTTATGATAGTATTCATCGATGATATTCTAATATATTCACAAACAAAGGAAGAACATGGACAACACTTGCGGCTGATCTTAGAATTGTTGAGGAAAGAGAAGTTGTACGCCAAATTCTCCAAGTGCGAATTTTGGATCAGACAGGTACACTTTTGGGACACATGGTGAGTAATTAAGGAATTCATGTGGGCCCCGCAAAGATAGAAGCGGTCAAGAATTGGGAGGCGCCCAAAATACCAACTAAAGTGCGCCAAATCCTATCCCTTGCGGGTTACTATCGGAGATTCATTGAAAACTTATCAAGAATCGCAAAGACTCTGACTATTCTGACACAAAATGACTGATAGGAATAAATCCTTTATGATCGAATACATTAAAGCAGGTAAACAAGAACACGATATGATCAAACTGGTGCTGAATGATTAATAGTCATGTCTCAGAAGAACTCGATGAAGAATTGCTTATGTAGAGGCGTAAAGTAGGGTTACAAAGATAATTATGAGAGTTAACTAAAAAAATGTAGCATGCATGCACCTTATATACTATAACCCTAGCAGTAAATACGAGTGGACAGGCCCAACTCGTTTATACAAAATGGACTGCAAAAGAATAGGCCCAATGACGTAACACTTAATCTTCAACAATCTCCCCCTTTGCGTCAATTGAGACCACAACCATTTAGTTCTTGATTCGCTTCTGCACTTCGTAGACCTTGGGAATGAAGCTCAACAGCAGCTTGTGAACTTTAATATACCAAGTGATCACATCAGTGAAACACTTCACATCATCCTTGTTGTTGCCTCTAAACTTCGCATCCAGCTCCAAAATGTCACACCCCCAAACCGGAACGGCGGAAACGTTCGGGGGCGGAGGACGTCATGCGTAGTATCACAACAATTGTATCATAGAAAGCATAGTAAACACAACCAAACACTGAATACATATATGAAAAAGGTTTACATTGTCTTAATACATAGTTTTGTTCATATGAAAAGTAAAATGGAAAGACGTGACTCTAACGCTCCGACTTCTCCAAACTCCTGGAAGTACCTGTCTACTAATTCCCTGAGAATACAAGCAGTTTTGAAAGAATATCAGCATAAACCTGGTGAGTTCATAAGCATTTAGTTTTGGTGGAAAATGTTCTTTGATCCTTTTGAATGTGTTCCTCAAGAAAATCCCATATTTTCTTATGAAAAGCATGTTTGAGAACCCATTCCTTCCATGACTTCCCGATTCATACTAGATACGTACAATCCAAGGAGTCATGGAATGAATATGAATACCTGTTAGTTAAATGTTAAACCATCCGTTTATGAAAATACCTTGTTATCCTGGGAAAATCCTATATTTTCCCTAAAAGTAGGTTGTTGGTTATCCATTCTAAACTGAAGTGTACAAGTATCTACCATACTTATATCGTTAATCGTAGTTTCCTTTGAAAAACCCTGGTTACTCCCAGTGAAGTATATTAGCCTTATTACATAAATAAAACTAATTAAAAGCGTGGTGAACTAAATCCTGAAGGTATTGTTAATACCCTCCAGTAATCAATCGGTTATTACTTTGAGATTAGTTCGGTTGGTTTATTATTACGTAAGTAAATCGCTGTTATCTACGTTGCGAGTTTTATGACCGTACATTAACTTGATATGGCACGTATCGGGGCCAATATCCTTTATAAATTTGTCACTCGTAGACCTGCCGGTCCCACTGTAGCTAGAAGCAAGGTGCGGGATAGTCAGTCCCGTATAGAGCTATACACAGCAGTCACGCTCTCCCTACAAGAGATTCTGGTCATAAGTGCTAGTCCTACACTCTGTTTTGGTGGTGAGTGTTACCAAGGACGTGTCTCCAACTAAACTAACAAATTTACAAGTAATAATGCTGAAAACCCTTTTTGTAATTAACATGAATCCTTTATAAACTGATATCTTTTACTTCATGATTCATAAGTTCATTGCCTTAGTTTTGAAAACTGTTTCTGCGAGTTGATTTCTTAACCCATTTGATAAAACTGTTTTCCAGGTTCAAAGTATATTGAAAATATAATTATCTTAAACAAAATAATATATTTTGAGCACAAGGTTCCTTGTACCTTTGCTTGTATTCCCCCTTGAAAACATGAAAAACTCGAAAAAGAGTAGGGGTATGAACTCACCTCGGGCAAGTCGTTTGATTGAAGGATCGATACGGAGGCTGAGTGTCAAGTGAAACCTTGAACACGATTTGATCCTAATTAACATGTAAGGACACATAAAGGAGTCAAACGAAGGTATTTCCCTACTAGATATGATGGGGAGCCACTCTAGGGACTTGGAACTACTTGTACTAAGTGTTAGAACCTTGTAGGATTGAATGAGGGAGGTGTATGGCCACCTTAAAGGTGTGTGCGGCGCATGGGGTGTGCGGCCGTACACTCATGATGAAAGGTGTCTTCGAGGTGTTTTCTAGGTCCATACTTGTATCCGTGAAGTGTTCTAGGTCCATACTTAGTTGTAGTGCAAGTTAAGGGTCTTAGAAGTGGGTTTGCGGCCCTAAGGTGTGTGTGTGTGTGGTCGCACAAAGGAGTGTGCTGCCGCACAAAGGTGTGTGCGACCATACACAGCGGTGTGCGGTCGTACACCCTTCATGTTTGTGTCCAAAATGTCGACTTTAATGTGCAGCAAGGCTAGGGTCATGTCCAACTAGAAGATAGAAGTCAAACTCTCACTTTGGAGTGTCTTTTAGGAGTGTGCGGCCACCTTATGTGGGTGTGCGGCCGCACTCCTTCAAAGAGGTGAAGAACATGACGAGACATGCTGAATCAAAGCTTAGATCAAGAGGTTCTTCAAGCACAACAAGCTAAAGGATGGATTACTCACGTTTTTGAAGCTTTGGAGGGTTCACGGTTGAAGAAGCTTGAGAGAAATGGTGTTGTGTGCTGCCAAGGAGTGAAAGGAATGAAAGGAAAGGGGTCTACCCTTTATATAAGGGTGAGTGTGCTGCCATAAGAGGGGTGTGCGGCTGCACACCCATGTGTACGGCCGTACACTCCTCCTAAAGGTGTGTATGGCCCGGTTTTGTCACTATACGACTTGTTGACTCATTCCTAACCTCAACCTCGGCTCTGCTGAAGTTTAGAACGCTTAAATGAACCCTTAAACAGTGCTAGAAGTTAACAAAAACGAGTCTAACATTGATTAAATTGACTAGATGTACCAGGTAGAAGTTTCGGGTTGTCACACAAAATAAACTCCAGACAGGAAGTAGTAAATAAGTGTTTGTCTTCGAGATGGAAAAATAACTTGCGTCGATCTGCTCCCGGACGATCTCTAGACGTATACACTACGAACCATCCTTCCTTGAAAATTTTTCCTACCTTGAGCTTCTCGAAGTCTTTCGGAGCTTCCTTCGGAACAACGCTTGGTTTTTGCCTCAAAACAGTGGCAATCTCCACATCCATCATTCCAACTTCTTAAATATAAGACTTGATCAAAAGTTGAAGATGGGACACCACAGGTTCGTACATCTCCTTGTTTCTCAGCAGAATATTGTATATCACCATCCAGTCATGGGGATTCAAACAAGGCAGGTCTGCGAGAGTGAATTTGCAGGCTTGAGATGATGATCCTCTCGCAACTTTAAACTTTACATTAGGGATGCTTTCGGTCTCGATCGGCCCAGTGACCTTCACAACAATAATCTTGCTCGCACTCCAAGTCTCGTACTAAGGCTTCATGTGCTTCAAGTAGAAGGCAAACAACATTTGATCTGCAGTGCTGTCTGAGAAAGGAACATTGGCAACTTTTACAAAAGCACGAAACCTGAATGCCTTTGGTGTGATAGGCAGGTCCAATTGCGAATCTTGTGTCTTTTGGATTTCAAAAGAAGCAATTGATCCAACCAATACTGGCCTGGCATATCCACAACTTGGTTTTCCATTCGCTTCGGCGTCCACTTAGGAAATAATAACATTTTGCTTTTAAAAGTGGCCTGAGCTTCCTTTTCAGCTCTTTCTTTTTCTTCTGCCTCTCTGACGATGCGAGCATGTTCATCAATCTCTACCTCGCGAGCCTTCCGCCTTTTAAGCTCAGCTTCATCAGGCTCTTCATCTTCACTGTCATCAATAATGGGTTCTTCACTGAATAGCTTTTCTTTCGTCGTTGGTTCTTGCTTGATGACAGTAGGTTTAACTGGAGCTTTGGGGGGTTCATTCATTTGATCTTTGGAGCTACCTTCTCCCCTTGTTTCGGAATAGACATCGGTTGCGAAACACCCTCTAAACGGTGTAATATAGCAAACACCGGTCTTAGCATTTCAGAAAAATGCTTCTTCACTGTGATGGAGATCATTCAATCACGAGTCTCAATGATATCAGAGAGCAGTCCAGTGACATCAGAGATACAACTACGAGTGACTGCCTTCTCTACTAGCAAATCATCGACCTGATTTTGGGCACATTGAAGCTTTGTTTCCAACACTTTACATTTTTCTTCCTTGATGGCAAGTGCATCCATGATATTATTTTCTGTTGCCAGATCCTCCTGAAGCTTTGTGATTTTCGCAGCGATAGAAGACTGGAATGCTTCATGATTAGACTGAAGCGCCTTGCGAAGCTCAAGAAAGTCCGCCTTTTCTGTTTGGAATAAGGCACCAACATTCTGAATTGCCTTGTTTGCAGTCACTGTGTTGGCGTTGTAGGTGGTTTTGTAATCCTCCATGGATTCCATTGTGTCAGCAATTAGTTTATCAACTTTTTCGGTCGTAGCCTTGCAGACATCAGTAGAATCAGAAACTGCCTTGGATAATGTAAGTCCCGATTTCAATGATCCAAACCAGTGATCAAACAAATAGCAATCAATTAGAATAAGAATGAAGTAGAGGAAAGATTAAGCCAAGCATGCACACGTTAATATCACAAAAACGTCAGGTACACCTTGGATACATACACATATGTCCCCACAAAACTGACACATACACACTCTGTTTACAGGACCACCAGCTGTACACGCGTGTACAGCCGTACACCCATGTACGGCCGTGCACACGAGTCTGGCCGTACATAGCCGCACACAAACTACAAACACCATTACAAAGCCCAAAATCCTACCAAGACCTATACAAGATGGATGCCTAGCCCAAACCACTATATTATGACCTATCAATCTCCCCCTTGGTTTGAGGCTAGTATAGACTTGGTCTTCAATCTTTTGGTTTCTCAAACAGCCTTAGGTCAGATTTTCCCATAGATCCCAGCCAGAGCCTATCCTTGATAATTGTGGCAACCATTCCTGTAAATTCTTTTGCATAAGCCTCCATGATGTCCCTCCTACATACGATTTGATGACGGGCCAAAGTGTGAATGTCTCTCTCTCTCTGAATCTTAGAAGATCCTTAGTGCTAACGAGCCTGAGAACTCCTTGTCTGTTTTTGAATTTTATGGCTGCAGTTGCTGTTTCATCATCAAAGGCCCAAAAATCCATATCATCAAGATATCCATCATGAAAATGTTGTGGGATTGGAATCTCCTTCAATTGGTTTGTAGCTGGCCACAACATTATCTTCATCGGTTTGTCAGTTTCAGGATCAAGAATATCTTTGTCTTTTCTAACCAAAGCTTTCGCTGTCTTCATCATGGGGAAATTATCCCTGACCTGTCTATCTAAAAACTGTTTGAAGTTGAAAGCACTAGGATTTTTTTTAAGGATTGTGGAATGGAGCCCTTGAGAGGTTAGAGAGATCAACCTTTGTCCAGGAGTTGAAGTCATGAATGCTTTTGTAGTACTCTGTATTTCCAGAATTTCTCTTAACCACCCACAGTATAAGTTCATGGTCATAGGCCAAAATTTTGATCCCTGTACGATCACCAAATCGATCACCAAAATTTCTTTTTTTTTAAGATTTGTCACAATGAGTTGAGGTTCATTTGCTTTACGATTCTCATTTGAGTTCTTCATGAAGAGCAAACCTACTTTCTTCTCAGCTGTGAATGTTCTCTTGCCATGTTTAATTCTGATCCGAGGATTGGCATTCACAGCCTCTTTCTCAAACAGATTGACAATTCTTGTTGTTCTTGGGGGTGGTTGATCAACAGGATTTTCGCTTTCGGAAGGCTGGACGGGAGCAGTGGGAGGATCTTCAATACCATGAGGCTGTTGAAACAAGGACTGGAACTTATCACCAAAAGCTTCAAACAATTTGTTCTTGAAGCTGAAGTAGAAAGCAGTCAAGGATCCAAGATTAGTTTGCAAATCAGAAATCTGTTTTGACTTCAATGCATTGTCTGCTTCAAGCTCAGCGATCCTGACATCATGTTTCCCAATCAAAATGTCCTTCTCAATATTTTGCTGATTGAGAATGCCAATTTCTTCTTTGAGCTTGGACATAACAGGATCAACATTCCCTGAATGACCTTCCTCAATGGATATCCCTTTTCCACGTGAGGAAGGTTCTGAACTATGTTGTGCCAAGTGCCTTGCTATACTGATGGAGGCTTCATCTATCGAAGGCCTTTTAGGGGAGTATCCTTGAACAGCGGAAGATGTTCCAGTTTCATATATCGTACTTGGGCCTTGTTGGGTAGGT
Organism: Lactuca virosa; assembly: GCF_052849685.1. Classification (NCBI taxonomy): domain Eukaryota; kingdom Viridiplantae; phylum Streptophyta; class Magnoliopsida; order Asterales; family Asteraceae; genus Lactuca; species Lactuca virosa. Next base: position 113,902,138 of record NC_136427.1, on the reverse strand, counting down.
ACAGGTGGTGCAGTAACTGTTGTGGTGGTGATTGTGGATGGAGCTGGCGGTGCTTGATCTTGAATAAACACTCCCTGCCTCGGATCGAGTCGACTTCTTTTTACAGAAGGCAGGGAGGTTTGTGTCAGTGTCGGATCACTTGTGGATGGCACAGATGTAGGAATAGCAGAATCGAGGGGAGGAATCCTTGAAGTTGCATCCCTTTGGCTTGAAGTATCTTCCATCGATCTTGAGGTAGGAGGCATAGTTTCGAGAGTCTCATCAGCAACCCTAGTCTCAGTGGCTGATTGAACAACTTCATTGACCCTTGTAAAGAACCTGTCAACGAAATCTGAACTTGGACCAAAGTCATCATCTTTAAGACCAAGGTTAAGGGGCATTTCCTTATTGTTAAAGCCTGTAAAGTCCATGTCCTTCATAAAATCATCAACTTCATCATCGTCATTTACCGTCATATTATCCATTAAATTTTCTTCAAACTCATCCTCATCATCACCATCTCCATCGTAATCACTCCGAACCTCCACGTTTTGCAGTTGGTCATGCTCCTCTGCCACGACTGCGATGGGAGGAACACGATATTCTTCGTTTTCATGCTCTGAAGCTGAGATAACAACATCCTCGGTTTCCATGGGGCTTGAGAGATCATCATACTCAGAGTGATCACTCTCTTCATCAAAGATGCCAAACTTGATCAGAGGATACTTTCCTTCAAAATTAAACTTTCCTTTTCGATTTTGCTTCATCAATCCAAAAGGAACTTGAACCAACAGACTTAAGGTCCAAGGTCTCTCCTCCTCTTTCTAACTCTGGGTGCATGACATTGAAGATTAACTGAAGGAATCTTGGAAACATGACGAACTTATCTCTTTTGTTTCCTTCAATGTTCACAATCATCTCGTGCAAAATGAACTTTGAGAAGTTGAACTCTATTCCTGAAGCTAAAGCAACAATTGCACCGATGTTGATCAGAGAGATTTCATCAGCTCCTGATTTCCGACCGGAGATACAGCTCACAAATACATGAGCTAAGTATCTCCAGTACGGAGGCAATAATTTCTTGAGAGTGGGAGGGAAAATCCCTTTGTATCCCATTTGATCCAGAATCCCTTGAGTCTGATCTAGATCAATCTCCTTCGGGAATTCAGGTTCGTCACTGATTTGCAAAGTTTCTCGAAGGATTTGTTCAGTAACCAAGACTTTCTTTCCTCGCACAGAAGCTTCAAGATATTTTGTGCCCTTATCATCCTTTATCACAGTTGTGTTGCTCCAAAACTCCTTAACCAATCGTTGATAGATGACCGGACTGGTGGTGAGAGCAGTGAACAAGCAATATCTTCTTAAGCCATTGACTATGAATTGGAAATCGGAGTGAGCCTCTGGAGGATCAACTAGGTAAATGGCCAAGTTGTGAACTTTAGCAAATTCAAGTCCTCCCATATTGATCTGCACAAAACAAGCTAAGTGAGAGAAACACTTTTATCAATAAACATCAGGTGTTTTTCCGTTTGACAGTTAAATTAAGCTTTCAATGGAGAAAATTTCATTTTTAGGGCAAAATTGGGGTGTACGGCCGTACACGGGAGTCTAGCCGTACATGGGTGTCCAGCCGTACACGGGTGTCCGGCCGTACACGCCTCATTAGTGCCGAAAACCCGTTTTTCCTTCAATAAACCATGAATGTCTGGTCGATTTTGCTGAAGAATAACATCACAAGGGTTGTTAGCTAATTGGTTAATTTCAAGAAAATCGAGAATTTTTAAGGCTTTAAGAGAGAGAAAGAGAGTTCGTCGGGTGTACGGCCGTACTCACAAAGTGAGAAGAAGAAGAGTGCCCAGCCATACACGGGTTATATACTCCCCCAAACCCGGTTATGGGCTGCAACCCAACTAGCATTGAACTTAAGCCCAACAACACAATAGAATTAAAAATAATACATTTCAAGGACAATAAGATAAAATAAAATAAAATAAAATAAAATAAATAAAATAAAATAAAATTGAAATTAAATGTCACTAATTTCTAATGCAGATAATATTTTTGTGAAATTGGGATCAAAGTTATTGAACAGCCTTCATCCACTTGTCGGTGCCTCCTCTTTCATGAATAGATCTGGCCAATCGTCGGTATTGTGGTCCACTTAAACATGAAAGATCGTGACAAAATTTTGACATACCATTAATGACAGGGCAACCAAGGATATTGTTGTCCACCTAAATTGAGCAGCGAGATCTACAGACAACCTAGTGATAGTTCAATTTTAACTATACTAGAACATGTTTCCCGCTTCCTGACATACCCCAATAGTCAGGAACTTCCAAAGTACTCCTTACCTTAGGTGAGCAGATAATTATTATGGGAGAAGTCAGATTTAGAATGCATATGCTATACATCCAGGTCGGATCTTCCGATCACGCAGAGGGTGAAACATATGACTAACCAGATTTAGAGGGATTGAGAAGTAGAATGGTGCATATGCTGTGTACCAGGTCAGATATATTTCAATCACGCAAAGGAGACAACATATGACTAACAGACAGACATAATAGCATAGATAGAAGATGCAGAGAAATAGAGTTACATATGTTGCAGTCCAGGTCGGATCTTTCGATCACACAGAGGAGGCAACATATGGCAAACAAAAAGAAAGCAAGAAAATAATTTCCTACAAACCTACTTTATCAGAATTCCCCAGTCGCCCATCAATACCGGAATTAAGGACAGAGTCCGTACATCGAGGAAGAGTTAAACCACGGTGCGAGATACGGATTACTTTAGTGTGACCGGTGGATTCTCATGTATATCTCCCTGCTCAATCTACCCAAGCGTCGTATTGTGAGGCTAAATGGAACTATCTAGGTTAAGATTTGTCAAATCTCTAGATTCCTTAAGTTCATCTACACCTAGTCAAGTCCATTTAAATCTTTCGTGCCTACCAGCGCATTAAACGCAGAGTCTAGACAATTCAGCTTTGGTACCTTACACAGATTCAGATTGCCTGTTATCACCAAGTTTATATCACTTCCCCAGTCACAACACCTACAGAAATACATTATATTTTTGGCTTTTTGATTTTCTATTTTTTTTGTTTGGTTTTTGATTTTCTATTTTTTGTTTGGTTTTTGTTTATTTCTCCCCCTAAATTTGTGCATAGGTGAGAATGAAATTAAAATGCGCAAATTTAAACTAACCTAAAACAAAAAACAAAAAAAATTAGTCCTCAAAATGTATCATTTTCAAGAATCCCATAATCACATCGAATCGAGCTTTGTTAAACGGTTTTGTGAACAGATCTGCCACATTATTAACAGTGGGAACATGTTCCAACCGAATGAGCGAACGCTCATAACAATCTCTGATGAAATGCACTTTGATATCGATGTGCTTGGTTTTCGAGTGTTGGACTGGATTTTTGGCAATCTGAATTTCAGCCTCATTGTCACAAAAGATAAGGGTTTCTAGATAATTCAAACCGTAATCCAACAGCTGATGTTGGATCCAGATAACTTGAGAACAATAGGCAGAAGCAGCGACATATTCTGCTTCTGCTGTTGAGGTTGAGACGGTGTGTTGTTTCTTGCACTGCCATGACACCAGCCGGTCTCCGAGAAATTGACACCCACTAGAAGTTGATTTCCTGTCAAGCTCACAGCCTCCATAATTACTATCAGCAAAAGCATATAGATCAAATTCAGAATTTTTCGGATACCAAAGACCCAGTTTTGGGCTGCCTTTGAGATACCGAAAAATTCTTTTGATAGCAATAAGATGTGAAAGTTTAGGATTAGCCTGATATCGTGCGCATTGACAAACGACAAACATGATGTCTGGCCTGCTTGCAGTTAGATACATCAACGATCCGATCATCGATCTGTAATCAGTCTAATCTACGGATTCGCGATCGGTATCAGGAGTCAACAGGGGTCTCTCGGCCATTGGTGTCAATGTAGGTTTTATGTCTCGAAACCCGAACTTCTCCAGCATATCTTCAACATACTTTGCTTGATGTAACAGGATTCCAGTTGAATCTTGTTTGACCTGAAGCCCCAAAAACATGGTCATTTCTCCTAGTGAACTTATCTCAAACATTTTCTTCATCATGCCTTCAAACTCCTTGCATAGCTGTGGACTTGTGGACCCGAAAATGGTGTCATCTACGTAGATCTGAACCAAGATTTGATCCGCACCAACATGCTTAGTGAACAAGGTTTGATCGATTGTGCCTCGCGAATAGCCATGCTCGAGCAAGTGCTTCGTAAGAGTCGCATACCACACTCGAGGAGCCTGATGTAGCCCATACAAAGCCTTGTCTAACTTGTAGACATGATTGGGAAACTTTGAGTTAACGAACCCAGGGGGTTGATCAACATAGATTTCTTCCTTTACAGCGCCATACAGGAAGGCAGTCTTGACGTCCATCTGGTATACTGTGAAGTTCATGTAGGAGGCATACGCAAGGAAAATACGAATAGCCTCCAAGAGAGCCACCGGAGCATAAACTTCGGTGTAGTCAAGACCCTCGATTTGTCTAAATCCACGTACAACCAACCGATCCGTATTCCGTACAATGACCCCGTAATCATCTTGCTTGTTACGATAGACCCATCGTGTGTCAAGTGACTTCTTGCCCTTACGTAACTCAACCAATTTCCAAACCCCTAGCTTTTCAAATTGATTCAATTCCTCATGCATAGCATCCACCCAGCTGGGCTCATTCAAAGACATTTCAACGTTCTTAGGCTCAATTTGAGATATGAAGCAAGAGTAGAGACATGTATTTACATCTCCACTCTGACTCCGCGTTTTAACACCATCGCCCAGCTGGCCAATGACATTTTCAATCGGATGATCGCGTTGAATTCTGGAAGGTATCTCCTGGCTGATGTCATTGACCGAAACAGGAAGATTGTGAATATTGACAAATCTATCATCTGCTAAATGATCCACTTCAGACGGTCCTGACTCGTGAGAAGGGCCTGCCACGAACTCATTTGCAATCGGTTCAGGAAAGAGTAGTTCCATTAATGTTTGAGTAGCAGCGGAAGCATCTCTGGACATAAACTCTCTTTCATCGGGAGTAAGAGGAGTGGCATTAGCATCTGGATTGTTTTGTTGACTTGGAGATTCTGGACAAGCAATTGGAACAGATGTATCCACCGTAGGATTTGTAGATGACACCATCGGTGGTCTGTAAACAACTTTTTCGTCTTCGTCTTCAATCACATTCTTCGAACCAGAAGTGGAACCATATAAGTTATCGGAAGACACATTAAAGGATTTGAATAGAGATGCGTAATCAAACAGCCAATCTGGACCTACTCTAGCATCCGTCATGTGACAACCCAAAAATTTTGCCTTGTAAGGTCCAGCCATTCAACTCAACTGAGTGTCAGACTCGTTTCTAATGATTTCTAGCCTTGATAAAGGTCATTCTAAGGAGTTTTAAGCCTAGTACACTTAAGGAATGAGTGTTAGAATGTACCTGCTAGAGACACGGTGCAGCATTCAAGCCTTAACACCACCAAAATGGAGTTCACGGCCAAAGAACATGAGTTTACGGCCATAAACTCAAGGCTGGTCGTAAACTCCCCTATAAGTCACCATTCCTTCACTTTTCCTTCATTATTTCACTTCCACCCCAAGAACACTCTCATTCTCTCTCAAGTATCATCGAGATGTTCACTCCCGATCTTCGTAAATGTAAGTGATTCTTCCCTCTAGTTGTTGTTATCCTTCCTTCACATGAATCACTCTTTGATTTCATCCATTGAAATCAACATTTTGCTAGATCTTCAACTTTCACCAAGAACACCAAGAACACACACTTGTTCTTTATGGCCGAAAACTCTTCTAAGGGCCTCAAAAGGGTGAGTATTCCACCTACCATCTAGTTGTACATGTTAAACACTAGATTATGGCCTTGAATCATCACCAAACTCATCATCTATGAGAGTTTACGGCCAAAGAGTAAACTCCCTTGGCCGTAAACCCTAATTATGGCCAAGTCTTGGACCTTAAACACATCTAGACCTTTGCTAACCTTAGGGATACTTGAACCTTTGAAACTCCTTGCCTTTAAGACCCAATAACACACCCTTTAGAGTTTTTACGGCCATAGGTTTTATGGTGTGGTCGTAAACACCTCAACACCCTCCATTAAGTTGGTCTTTCTCATCATTGTGTAGAGCAATGGTCCCTCAAGTTTCCCTAGCCTCCAAACACCCTCTTATGCATGTTTGACCATGATTTTACGGCCGTAAACTCCCTTGGCCGTAAACACATGGCCGTGAACACAAACCCTTGCCCATAAACACCCTTTAGGTTAATCACATGTGATTCAACACTTCATTCCAAGTGTTTCCTAGTCCCAGAAGGTGTTTCCTTTCATATATTTGCTTATAAACACTATATTCATGCCTTTATATGCCATATATGTCATTTAGGGCTTGTTGTGTCTCGGGACTTCATTCGTGGAACTTCTCATCCTTACGCGCATATTCGTTTGAATCACCCACATAAGGTGAGTTCATACCCCGTAATCAATCTTTTAAACTGTTTTAAATGCTTTTAAGGGAGGGAATACAAGTTGAACACAATGATAATTGTGTAATTGTTTGATATAAACATTTTCAAAAGATTACTTATGTCATTTATAAGTTGTCAAAACATTTCAAAAACTCTTTTCAAGTTATGTTACTTTATAGTTTAACAAAACTCCGTTTTAAAGTACCAGCATAACTTAGTAGCAAAATGAGTCTTTTCAATAACATTACGAGTAAAACACTAGTAAACTATAAGGGGTATAGTTTAGGGGTTCAGTACATACTAAATACTAGAGCATACTATAAAGAGAAACAGGGAGGTAGAAACAATACACGATAACATAAAGAGAAACAGGGAGGTAGATACAATACACGATAACATAAAGAGAAACAAAGAGGTAGATACAATACTTCAGAGAGACATACTATACACTACATACTATACAGAACGACCATACTAAGATGCTATAGCATGAGAACATACTAGATCTAATTATACCAATGAATCACTAACTCATTGTTTGTAAAAAAAGGTGATAGTTAAATTGGGTATACATGATCATAAAACTTTAATGTGAATTACACGGCTTGCAATTGTTTGCAGAGGTCGCGTTTGGTTCCCAGAATCTCTTGACAGGGAGAGCGTATAGTATGGGCACTAGCCTTCACATTATAACCTTACTAAAACAAACATGTTTTAAGGTAATTAGTACTGCAAAATGTCAATTCAAAAGACAACTGCGTACTTATAAATTCCCATTACTTTCAGTAAGTGGCAGTTCCACTTGAAAGCTAATACAAACTATTTTCGAGTCAAGATAGTTATAAACTAGGGAAAACTTACATTTTACAAACGACACACAGAACAGTCGAGTCTCGTACATTCAGTAGAAAGAGATCTATAATGCTAACTTTACGATTCCTTAGTGTATGCATTCAGGGATATATCTTAATCGGGTCCAACAGGTAGTAGGATGTGTGCTTTCCGCTTCATTTCCTGTTCCTTGTTTGGTTGTGGGCTTAGAGTAGATACACCCAGCCTACTATCTATCCGAGCTTAGCTATATATATGTTCCTTGTACACCAAGTAATCATAAGGGGGACCATGTATAGGTCAGGTCATAGGACACTAATTCAATGCACCGTTTTCTAGTACAAAACATACTTTTCAAATAAAGAACTTTTGGAATACAAAACTAGAAACTTAACCAGTAAAGGGTTTAATCCATTTTATTAAACCAGGAAAACTTAAAGGACCTTAGGTGGTTCATTCTATAATACCTTAGTTTATACACCAGGGTTATATATAATTAATATCCGATAGGTAATTGGATGTGTGCCTTCCGCCTCATTCCCTGTTCCTTGTTTGGTTGTGGATTTAGGGCAGATTCACACAATTAACTATATGTTCGATATTAGATTATATATAACTAGTATAAACTAAGTGATTATAGAAGGAACGACTGTGGTTATCATTTTATTATAAGAAATAAGGGTTTTCTTAAAGGATCTTTTCATCAAATATAAAGGAACTATTACAGTTAACTCTGTGAGTACAGAGTGAATACGTAGGAGTTCTATACAACGATAATCTAACATACAATGAGATGTGTGCCTTCCGCCTCATTTCCTGTTCCTTATTTGGTTGTGGGCTTATGGCAGATACACACAACCGATTGTTTGTTTACTATGAGTTTTATATAACTTGTATCCATTTAATACTCATAGAAAGGACTGTAGAGTCATTTTTACTTATCTTTCATCAAAGTAGGAAATATAGGATTTTCTGGAGGAACAAGCAAACTTTTCTAAACAAGAACTTACTACAACTTACTACAACTTTCAACAAACTTTCTTACTACTTACTACATCACTAAAATCTTATGAACTCACCAGCTTAAATGCTGATCTACGCTTTCAAAATAACTTGTATTCTCAGGAGACCAGTAGACAGGTTCGCGCACTGGGATTCAGAAGATGGAGCAGTTTAGCTTCATGTCTTTTGTTATTTTATATGTATTCTATATTATGTGAATCACATACTTTGTAAACACGTTCTTTCAAATGAAATGGTTGTTTATTACGTGCTTACTATGATGCATGTCTTGTGATACTAAACATGACGTCCTCTGCCCTATAACGTTTCCGCCGTTCCGGTTTTGGGGTGTGACAGATTGGTATCAGAGCATCGTTTATAGTGAAATAAGTATATCAACCGATAAAAGATATACAACTATAAATACAATGGGGCCGAAGTGCTCTGGATAAGAATATATTTTAAAAATATATAATGATACCTTATAAAAGTATGCATACTTGCTAATACATATATACATACTAGAACAAGTATCACGAGAAGAACAGAACAGAAGAAGTTAAAGGTTGAACACTATGGTCAAATCTGGATAGTTATGTAATCATAGCTAGAATCAATGTAGCCTGATCAACTATATTCATTCGAGATGTGACTGACATGTGTTTGGGAGCGATGTGGTGTTGCAACGGTCTTAAAACTTACCTAATACTAAGTCAAGAGAATACTAGATCAAGTACATTAGAGTTAGAATACTATAGGAGTATTCTATCATACTATAACGCGATAACAAGTTTAAAACATACCAAGTAGATTACATTAAAATATTGTAGGAGTATTTTAGGCACTATACAAATAACTTATGTGATAACTTAAAAGACCCTTATGGATAGGTTTATAATCTCACAGTGTATACTCCCAAGGTTATATATAATTGAGAATTTATAAACTTAGAATTTGTGATCTATGCTTCACTACATATTCCTTGTTTGGTAGTGGTTTTGGAGTAGGATCACTTATTCGAAGGTCTATTTAATCTTGAATTATATACAACTTGTATATATTGTGCAATTATAGGAGGAATCTGTAAGGATCACCCCATAATGTTTCACTTAAATCTCATAGATTCTCTAGTCACTTCCATTCTCGCACGACAAACCCAGATAGATGTAACCAGTTCCTCATAGGAGACAACAGAAGAGTCAGGAGGAAACGAGAGCAAGTTCATGAGGAGTTCTCAAAGAAGGATCAACCGAAGTAACCCAAAACGTCTTATGCGTCACACTAATAAATAATAATCATGTTAACTTAATGAGTTAGTGGAATCACTGCTCACGTTATGTGTTAGGATTATTTTCTTACATGCAGTTGGCAACAGTTATTCGGGCAACAGATATTCATTCGAGGATAGCCATTCCAAATTCATAAAGTTTATTAGGTATAGACTCAATTATGAATTTGTTCTAGAACCCTGTGGAAGTCAGGACCCGATACACCCAGAACTAGGATAACCTTGTCTTTTCAGCTTTTGGCTTGTGTCCATTGCTTTGGACTTATTCCATCTCATCCTTGTATTCTTTTAGCAAAGATGCCTCCTCGCAGATCAAACAGACGCGCTACTCCGATAACTCCATCTCCACCGCCGCAATTTGATCCTGCTGCTCTTCAAGCAGCAATATCCTCCGCAGTGGCAACTGCTCTAGCTCACTTCGGTGAAAGTGGTACCCTCGGATCTGGTAGCGGTACCCACTTAACCAACCCCGGAGTTACTCACGAACACCCAAGGGAGTGTTCATATAAGGACTTCATGAACTGCAAACCCAATTCCTTCGATGGAAATGGTGGAGTCATCACTCTGATGCGATGGTTCGAGAAAACAGATTCAGTCTTTGAAATTTGTTCGTGCCCTGAAGGGAGCAAAGTGAAGTTTGCTGCCTGCACCTTCTCTGACAGAGCCCTAACATGGTGGAACAGCCATGTTAAGTCACTGACCCTATCAGTGGCTAACTCAATAGGTTGGGAGAACCTAAAAGATTTGCTACTGGAAGAATATTGCCAGTTGGGAGAAGTTCAAAAGCTGGAACAAGAACTATGGGAGCTCACGATGGTCGGCTCAGACATAGCGGCCTACACTGACCGGTTCAGCGACCTAGCAGCTCTATGCCCCGGGATGGTTACCCCGGAGAGCAAGAAGATAGAAAGATACATATGGGGTCTATCTGCCCCGATCCAAGGAGATGTACTATCTTCTAACCCAGTCTTATTCGATAGTGCTAAACACCTGGCTCAGCGACTCATCGAGCACGGAGTCCGCCATGGTGTGGAAGTTCCCGTTCCCGAGCCATTGAGGGAAGAGGACAATAGCCAGAAGTCGGGGAACAAGAAGAAGAAGAAGCGAACAACACAGGACACCCCGCAGGAGGAACAAACGAGTACTAAGTACGCCGCCACAACACCTGCTACTCCAGCACCTGCCAGTCGATATGCTGGAACCCTCCCGAAGTGTGGAAAGTGAAACTATCACCACACTGGAGTATGTCGGGAAATGCAGTGCCTGAACTGCCACAGAAAGGGACACACAGTCCGTTCTGCAGGGCACCAGCTCAACCGATCTCCCAAGTCCCCGGAGTTGAAGAAAACCAAGTCTGCTATGGCTGTGGTGAGACTGGACACTACTAGGAGGACTGCCCGATAACAAAGAACTCAGGAGCGGATGGACGAATTCTGATGATCACCGCAGGAGTCGCCATCGAGCAGCGGTACGTTTTCGAAATAGTAATTGCTTTTAAAAAAAATTAATTTATATTCATATAAGATTAAAACTTGGGGGATAACACTTAAAAGTAATTATAATAACTCACATGTTGAAATAGGTCACAATATTCTAGAGAACTAAGAGATCCGTTTTGAGAAGCTATGATGGCTTAGTATGTACATTAAGGGTTGTGCATAGCCAAGATTTTGCAGACTTAGAGTGAGTGATTCCGCCTTAATTCATGTTCCTTATTTGGTTGTGGATTTGACGCAGAGTTACTCAGTCAACCGTCCAATTCATCTTAATTATTCATAACTTGTATATTGCAAGCGATTGCAATAGTACCAAGGAGGATCGTAGTCTAAGTATCAATACTAGATAACAGCACCTTCGCGGTATGTACGCGCACATCACGGTACGATATGTAGAAGCGTTAACATCAAGAGAAAAACAGAAAGCACTAGAACATTTACAAAGTGTACATTTTCGAGCACACTAGGGAAGTACATCATCATATAACACACATTTCTTTCAAATCGGCCAAAAACTTTGTTCAGTAAAGAGTCCGTTTCTCTCATTCATCATGAGTTGGCGTGGTCCTCACCATACTAAGTTCATATGTTTCTATCGCCTCGACCGTCAAGTTCACGAAACCTTCGTCATTCGCAACGACAGTCCGACCCAGAACTCAGTTTTGTCTTTCGTATTCTAAACCCCGAAGTACTCGTGCGAAGAGTACTTTGTCCTCCGAAGCCTTGCCGTCGTATATCCGCAGACCTTTCTGAAATACCACTCGTCCAGCAGACCAAGTTCAAGCACAAAGGCTAAGGACGAATACAGCCGACCTATCCCTATTAAGTGTATACGCGAGGGTGGTATATAATTGTGATTACGCAGATTTAGTATGTGTGTTTCCGCCCTATCTTCTGTTCCTTGTTTGGTTGTGGACATGGGGCAGAGTCACACATTCGACCGTCTTACTAATCCTAATTATATACGACTTGTATACACGAAGTAATGATAGATGGACCGAGTATGAATCCTATCATGAACAGTAGGGCAAAGTGCCAGGTCTACGTGTGGGTATTCTGCCAATCAGAGGAGCGCAACCCTAGTAGTACTGCTAAGAAAGCTAATTTCGAGACGAAATTCCATCTAACGGGGGGATGATGTGACATCCCAAAAATTTTGCCTTGTAAGGTCCAGCCATTCAACTCAACTGAGTGTCAGACTCGTTTCTAATGAGTTCTAGCCTTGATAAAGGTCATTCTAAGGAGTTTTAAGCCTAGTACACATAAGGAATGAGTGTTAGAATGTACCTGCTAGAGACATTGTGCAGCATTCAAGCCTTAACACCACCAAAATGGAGTTTACGGCCAAAGAACATGAGTTTACGGCCGTAAACTCCCCTATAACTCACCATTCCTTCACTTTTCCTTCATTATTTCACTTCCACCTCAAGAACACTCTCATTCTCTCTCAAGTATCATCGAGATTTTCACTCCCGATCTTCGTAAATGTAAGTGATTCTTCCCTCTAGTTGTTGTTATCCTTCCTTCACATGAATCACTCTTTGATTTCATCCATTGAAATCAACATTTTGCTAGATCTTCAACTTTCATCAGAAACACCAAGAAAACACACTTGTTCTTGGTGGCCGAAAACTCTTCTAAGGGCCTCAAAAGGGTGAGTATTCCACCTACCATCTAGTTGTACATGTTAAACACTAGATTATGGCCTTGAATCATCACCAAACTCATTATCTATGAGAGTTTATGGCCAAAGAGTAAACTCCCTTGGCCGTAAACCCTAATTATGGCCAAGTCTTGGACCTTAAACACATCTAGACCTTTGCTAACCTTAGGGATACTTGAACCTTTGAAACTCCTTGCCTTTAAGACCCAATAACACACCCTTTAGAGTTTTTACGGCCATAGGTTTTATGGTGTGGTCGTAAACACCTCAACACCCTCCATTAAGTTGGTCTTTCTCATCATTGTGTAGAGCAATGGTCCCTCAAGTTTCCCTAGCCTCCAAACACCCTCTTATGCATGTTTGACCATGATTTTACGGCCGTAAACTCCCTTGGCCGTAAACACATGGCCGTGAACACAAACCCTTGCCCATAAACACCCTTTAGGTTAATCACATGTGATTCAACACTTCATTCCAAGTGTTTCCTAGTCCCAGAAGGTGTTTCCTTTCATATATTTGCTTATAAACACTATATTCATGCCTTTATATGCCATATATGTCATTTAGGGCTTGTTGTGTCTCGGGACTTCATTCGTGGAACTTCTCATCCTTACGCGCATATTCGTTTGAATCACCCACATAAGGTGAGTTCATACCCCGTAATCAATCTTTTAAACTGTTTTAAATGCTTTTAAGGGAGGGAATACAAGTTGAACACAATGATAATTGTGTAATTGTTTGATATAAACATTTTCAAAAGATTACTTATGTCATTTATAAGTTGTCAAAACATTTCAAAAACTCTTTTCAAGTTATGTTACTTTATAGTTTAACAAAACTCCGTTTTAAAGTACCAGCATAACTTAGTAGCAAAATGAGTCTTTTCAATAACATTACGAGTAAAACACTAGTAAACTATAAGGGGTATAGTTTAGGGGTTCAGTACATACTAAATACTAGAGCATACTATAAAGAGAAACAGGGAGGTAGAAACAATACACGATAACATAAAGAGAAACAGGGAGGTAGATACAATACACGATAACATAAAGAGAAACAAAGAGGTAGATACAATACTTCAGAGAGACATACTATACACTACATACTATACAGAACGACCATACTAAGATGCTATAGCATGAGAACATACTAGATCTAATTATACCAATGAATCACTAACTCATTGTTTGTAAAAAAAAGGTGATAGTTAAATTGGGTATACATGATCATAAAACTTTAATGTGAATTACACGGCTTGCAATTGTTTGCAGAGGTCGCGTTTGGTTCCCAGAATCTCTTGACAGGGAGAGCGTATAGTATGGGCACTAGCCTTCACATTATAACCTTACTAAAACAAACATGTTTTAAGGTAATTAGTACTGCAGAATGTCAATTCAAAAGACAACTGCGTACTTATAAATTCCCATTACTTTCAGTAAGTGGCAGTTCCACTTGAAAGCTAATACAAACTATTTTCGAGTCAAGATAGTTATAAACTAGGGAAAACTTACATTTTACAAACGACACACAGAACAGTCGAGTCTCGTACATTCAGTAGAAAGAGATCTATAATGCTAACTTTACGATTCCTTAGTGTATGCATTCAGGGATATATCTTAATCGGGTCCAACAGGTAGTAGGATGTGTGCTTTCCGCTTCATTTCCTGTTCCTTGTTTGGTTGTGGGCTTAGAGTAGATACACCCAGCCTACTATCTATCCGAGCTTAGCTATATATATGTTCCTTGTACACCAAGTAATCATAAGGGGGACCATGTATAGGTCAGGTCATAGGACACTAATTCAATGCACCGTTTTCTAGTACAAAACATACTTTTCAAATAAAGAACTTTTGGAATACAAAACTAGAAACTTAACCAGTAAAGGGTTTAATCCATTTTATTAAACCAGGAAAACTTAAAGGACCTTAGGTGGTTCATTCTATAATACCTTAGTTTATACACCAGGGTTATATATAATTAATATCCGATAGGTAGTTGGATGTGTGCCTTCCGCCTCATTCCCTGTTCCTTGTTTGGTTGTGGGTTTAGGGCAGATTCACACAATTAACTATATGTTCGATATTAGATTATATATAACTAGTATAAACTAAGTGATTATAGAAGGAACGACTGTGGTTATCATTTTATTATAAGAAATAAGGGTTTTCTTAAAGGATCTTTTCATCAAATATAAAGGAACTATTACAGTTAACTCTGTGAGTACAGAGTGAATACGTAGGAGTTATATACAACGATGATCTAACATACAATGGGATGTGTGCCTTCCGCCTCATTTCCTGTTCCTTATTTGGTTGTGGGCTTATGGCAGATACACACAACCGATTGTTTGTTTACTCTGAGTTTTATATAACTTGTATCCATTTAATACTCATAGAAAGGACTGTAGAGTCATTTTTACTTATCTTTCATCAAAGTAGGAAATATAGGATTTTCTGGAGGAACAAGCAAACTTTTCTAAACAAGAACTTACTACAACTTACTACAACTTTCAACAAACTTTCTTACTACTTACTACATCACTAAAATCTTATGAACTCACCAGCTTAAATGCTGATCTACGCTTTCAAAATAACTTGTATTCTCAGGAGACCAGTAGACAGGTTCGCGCACTGGGATTCAGAAGATGGAGCAGTTTAGCTTCATGTCTTTTGTTATTTTATATGTATTCTATATTATGTGAATCACATACTTTGTAAACACGTTCTTTCAAATGAAATGGTTGTTTATTACGTGCTTACTATGATGCATGTCTTGTGATACTAAACATGACGTCCTCTGCCCTATAACGTTTCCGCCGTTCCGGTTTTGGGGTGTGACAGATTGGTATCAGAGCATCGTTTATAGTGAAATAAGTATATCAACCGATAAAAGATATACAACTATAAATACAATGGGGCCGAAGTGCTCTGGATAAGAATATATTTTAAAAATATATAATGATACCTTATAAAAGTATGCATACTTGCTAATACATATATACATACTAGAACAAGTATCACGAGAAGAACAGAACAGAAGAAGTTAAAGGTTGAACACTATGGTCAAATCTGGATAGTTATGTAATCATAGCTAGAATCAATGTAGCCTGATCAACTATATTCATTCGAGATGTGACTGACATGTGTTTGGGAGCGATGTGGTGTTGCAACGGTCTTAAAACTTACCTAATACTAAGTCAAGAGAATACTAGATCAAGTACATTAGAGTTAGAATACTATAGGAGTATTCTATCATACTATAACGCGATAACAAGTTTAAAACATACCAAGTAGATTACATTAAAATATTGTAGGAGTATTTTAGGCACTATACAAATAACTTATGTGATAACTTAAAAGACCCTTATGGATAGGTTTATAATCTCACAGTGTATACTCCCAAGGTTATATATAATTGAGAATTTATAAACTTAGAATTTGTGATCTATGCTTCACTACATATTCCTTGTTTGGTAGTGGTTTTGGAGTAGGATCACTTATTCGAAGGTCTATTTAATCTTGAATTATATACAACTTGTATATATTGTGCAATTATAGGAGGAATCTGTAAGGATCACCCCATAATGTTTCACTTAAATCTCATAGATTCTCTAGTCACTTCCATTCTCGCACGACAAACCCAGATAGATGTAACCAGTTCCTCATAGGAGACAACAGAAGAGTCAGGAGGAAACGAGAGCAAGTTCATGAGGAGTTCTCAAAGAAGGATCAACCGAAGTAACCCAAAACGTCTTATGCGTCACACTAATAAATAATAATCATGTTAACTTAATGAGTTAGTGGAATCACTGCTCACGTTATGTGTTAGGATTATTTTCTTACATGCAGTTGGTAACAGTTATTCGGGCAACAGATATTCATTCGAGGATAGCCATTCCAAATTCATAAAGTTTATTAGGTATAGACTCAATTATGAATTTGTTCTAGAACCCTGTGGAAGTCAAGACCCGATACACCCAGAACTAGGATAACCTTGTCTTTTCAGCTTTTGGCTTGTGTCCATTGCTTTGGACTTATTCCATCTCATCCTTGTATTCTTTTAGCAAAGATGCCTCCTCGCAGATCAAACAGACGCGCTACTCCGATAACTCCATCTCCACCGCCGCAATTTGATCCTGCTGCTCTTCAAGCAGCAATATCCTCCGCAGTGGCAACTGCTCTAGCTCACTTCGGTGAAAGTGGTACCCTCGGATCTGGTAGCGGTACCCACTTAACCAACCCCGGAGTTACTCACGAACACCCAAGGGAGTGTTCATATAAGGACTTCATGAACTACAAACCCAATTCCTTCGATGGAAATGGTGGAGTCATCACTCTGATGCGATGGTTCGAGAAAACAGATTCAGTCTTTGAAATTTGTTCGTGCCCTGAAGGGAGCAAAGTGAAGTTTGCTGCCTGCACCTTCTCTGACAGAGCCCTAACATGGTGGAACAGCCATGTTAAGTCACTGACCCTATCAGTGGCTAACTCAATAGGTTGGGAGAACCTAAAAGATTTGCTACTGGAAGAATATTGCCAGTTGGGAGAAGTTCAAAAGCTGGAACAAGAACTATGGGAGCTCACGATGGTCGGCTCAGACATAGCGGCCTACACTGACCGGTTCAGCGACCTAGCAGCTCTATGCCTCGGGATGGTTACCCCGGAGAGCAAGAAGATAGAAAGATACATATGGGGTCTATCTGCCCCGATCCAAGGAGATGTACTATCTTCTAACCCAGTCTTATTCGATAGTGCTAAACGCCTGGCTCAGCGACTCATCGAGCACGGAGTCCGCCATGGTGTGGAAGTTCCCGTTCCCGAGCCATTGAGGGAAGAGGACAATAGCCAGAAGTCGGGGAACAAGAAGAAGAAGAAGCGAACAACACAGGACACCCCGCAGGAGGAACAAACGAGTACTAAGTACGCCGCCACAACACCTGCTACTCCAGCACCTGCCAGTCGATATGCTGGAACCCTCCCGAAGTGTGGAAAGTGAAACTATCACCACACTGGAGTATGTCGGGAAATGCAGTGCCTGAACTGCCACAGAAAGGGACACACAGTCCGTTCTGCAGGGCACCAGCTCAACCGATCTCCCAAGTCCCCGGAGTTGAAGAAAACCAAGTCTGCTATGGCTGTGGTGAGACTGGACACTACTAGGAGGAGTGCCCGATAACAAAGAACTCAGGAGCGGATGGACGAATTCTGATGATCACCGCAGGAGTCGCCATCGAGCAGCGGTACGTTTTCGAAATAGTAATTGCTTTTAAAAAAAATTAATTTATATTCATATAAGATTAAAACTTGGGGGATAACACTTAAAAGTAATTATAATAACTCACATGTTGAAATAGGTCACAATATTCTAGAAAACTAAGAGATCCGTTTTGAGAAGCTATGATGGCTTAGTATGTACATTAAGGGTTGTGCATAGCCAAGATTTTGCAGACTTAGAGTGAGTGATTCCGCCTTAATTCATGTTCCTTATTTGGTTGTGGATTTGACGCAGAGTTACTCAGTCAACCGTCCAATTCATCTTAATTATTCATAACTTGTATATTGCAAGCGATTGCAATAGTACCAAGGAGGATCGTAGTCTAAGTATCAATACTAGATAACAGCACCTTCGCGGTATGTACGCGCACATCACGGTACGATACGTAGAAGCGTTAACATCAAGAGGAAAACAGAAAGCACTAGAACATTTACAAAGAGTACATTTTCGAGCACACTAGGGAAGTACATCATCATATAACACACATTTCTTTCAAATCGGCCAAAAACTTTGTTCAGTAAAGAGTCCGTTTCTCTCATTCATCATGAGTTGGCGTGGTCCTCACCATACTAAGTTCATATGTTTCTATCGCCTCGACCGTCAAGTTCACGAAACCTTCGTCATTCGCAACGACAGTCCGACCCAGAACTCAGTTTTGTCTTTCGTATTCTAAACCCCGAAGTACTCGTGCGAAGAGTACTTTGTCCTCCGAAGCCTTGCCGTCGTATATCCGCAGACCTTTCTGAAATACCACTCGTCCAGCAGACCAAGTTCAAGCACAAAGGCTAAGGACGAATACAGCCGACCTATCCCTATTAAGTGTATACGCGAGGGTGGTATATAATTGTGATTACGCAGATTTAGTATGTGTGTTTCCGCCCTATCTTCTGTTCCTTGTTTGGTTGTGGACATGGGGCAGAGTCACACATTCGACCGTCTTACTAATCCTAATTATATACGACTTGTATACACGAAGTAATGATAGATGGACCGAGTATGAATCCTATCATGAACAGTAGGGCAAAGTGCCAGGTCTACGTGTGGGTATTCTGCCAATCAGAGGAGCGCAACCCTAGTAGTACTGCTAAGAAAGCTAATTTCGAGACGAAATTCCATCTAACGGGGGGATGATGTGACATCCCAAAAATTTTGCCTTGTAAGGTCCAGCCATTCAACTCAACTGAGTGTCAGACTCGTTTCTAATGAGTTCTAGCCTTGATAAAGGTCATTCTAAGGAGTTTTAAGCCTAGTACACATAAGGAATGAGTGTTAGAATGTACCTGCTAGAGACATTGTGCAGCATTCAAGCCTTAACACCACCAAAATGGAGTTTACGGCCAAAGAACATGAGTTTACGGCCGTAAACTCAAGGTTGGCCGTAAACTCCCCTATAACTCACCATTCCTTCACTTTTCCTTCATTATTTCACTTCCACCTCAAGAACACTCTCATTCTCTCTCAAGTATCATCGAGATTTTCACTCCCGATCTTCGTAAATGTAAGTGATTCTTCCCTCTAGTTGTTGTTATCCTTCCTTCACATGAATCACTCTTTGATTTCATCCATTGAAATCAACATTTTGCTAGATCTTCAACTTTCACCAGAAACACCAAGAAAACACACTTGTTCTTGGTGGCCGAAAACTCTTCTAAGGGCCTCAAAAGGGTGAGTATTCCACCTACCATCTAGTTGTACATGTTAAACACTAGATTATGGCCTTGAATCATCACCAAACTCATTATCTATGAGAGTTTATGGCCAAAGAGTAAACTCCCTTGGCCGTAAACCCTAATTATGGCCAAGTCTTGGACCTTAAACACATCTAGACCTTTGCTAACCTTAGGGATACTTGAACCTTTGAAACTCCTTGCCTTTAAGACCCAATAACACACCCTTTAGAGTTTTTACGGCCATAGGTTTTATGGTGTGGTCGTAAACACCTCAACACCCTCCATTAAGTTGGTCTTTCTCATCATTGTGTAGAGCAATGGTCCCTCAAGTTTCCCTAGCCTCCAAACACCCTCTTATGCATGTTTGACCATGATTTTACGGCCGTAAACTCCCTTGGCCGTAAACACATGGCCGTGAACACAAACCCTTGCCCATAAACACCCTTTAGGTTAATCACATGTGATTCAACACTTCATTCCAAGTGTTTCCTAGTCCCAGAAGGTGTTTCCTTTCATATATTTGCTTATAAACACTATATTCATGCCTTTATATGCCATATATGTCATTTAGGGCTTGTTGTGTCTCGGGACTTCATTCGTGGAACTTCTCATCCTTACGCGCATATTCGTTTGAATCACCCACATAACGTGAGTTCATACCCCGTAATCAATCTTTTAAACTGTTTTAAATGCTTTTAAGGGAGGGAATACAAGTTGAACACAATGATAATTGTGTAATTGTTTGATATAAACATTTTCAAAAGATTACTTATGTCATTTATAAGTTGTCAAAACATTTCAAAAACTCTTTTCAAGTTATGTTACTTTATAGGTTAACAAAACTCCATTTTTAAAGTACCAGCATAATTTAGTAGCAAAATGAGTCTTTTCAATAACAATACAAGTAAAACACTAGTAAAATATAAAGGGTATAGTTTAGGGGTTCAGTACATACTAAATACTAGAGCATACTATAAAGAGAAACAGGGAGGTAGAAACAATACATGATAACATAAAGAGAAACAGGGAGGTAGATACAATACACGATAACATAAAGAGAAACAAGGAGGTAGATACAATACTTCAGAGAGACATACTATACACTACATACTATATAGAACGACCATACTAAGATGCTATAGCATGAGAACATACTAGATCTAATTATACCAATGAATCACTAACTCATTGTTTGTAACAAAAGGTGATAGTTAAATTGGGTATACATGATCATAAAACTTTAATGTGAATTACACGGCTTGCAATTGTTTGCAGAGGTCGCTTTTGGTTCCCAGAATCTCTTGACAGGGAGAGCGTATAGTACGGGCACTAGCCTTCACATTATAACCTTACTAAAACAAACATGTTTTAAGGTAATTAGTACTGCAGAATGTCAATTCAAAAGACAACTGCGTACTTATAAATTCCCATTACTTTCAGTAAGTGGCAGTTCCACTTGAAAGCTAATACAAACTATTTTCGATTCAAGATAGTTATAAACTAGGGAAAACTTACATTTTACAAACGACACACAGAACAGTCGAGTCTAGTACATTCAGTAGAAAGGGATCTATAATGCAAACTTTATGATTCCTTAGTGTATGCATTTAGGGATATATCTTAATCGGGTCCGACAGGTAGTAGGATGTGTGCTTTCCGCTTCATTTCCTGTTCCTTGTTTGGTTGTGTGCTTAGAGTAGATACACCCAGCCTACTATCTATCCGAGCTTAGCTATATATATGTTCCTTGTACACCAAGTAATCATAAGGGGTACCATGTATAGGTCAGGTCATAGGACACTAATTCAATACACTGTTTTCTAGTACAAAACATACTTTTCAAATAAAGAACTTTTGGAATACAAAACTAGAAACTTAACCAGTAAAGGGTTTAATCCATTTTATTAAACCAATAAAACTTAAAGGACCTTAGGTGGTTCATTCTATAATACCTTAGTTTATACACCAGGGTTATATATAATTAATATCCGATAGGTAGTTGGATGTGTGCCTTCCGCCTCATTCCCTGTTCCATGTTTGGTTGTGGGTTTAGGGCAGATTCACACAATTAACTATATGTTCGATATTAGATTATATATAACTAGTATAAACTAAGTGATTATAGAAGGAACGACTATGGTTATCATTTTATTATAAGAAATAAGGGTTTTCTTAAAGGATCTTTTCATCAAATATAAAGGAACTATTACAGTTAACTCCGTGAGTACAGAGTGAATACGTAGGAGTTATGTACAACGATGATATAACATACAATGGGATGTGTGCCTTCCGTCTCATTTCCTGTTCCTTATTTGGTTGTGGGCTTAGGGCAGATACACACAACCGATTGTCTGTTTACTCTGAGTTTTATATAACTTGTATCCATTTAATACTCATAGAAAGGACTATAGAGTCATTTTTACTTATCTTTCATCAAAGTAGGAAATATAGGATTTTCTGGAGGAACAAACAAACTTTTCTAAACAAGAACTTACTACAACTTTCTACAAACTTTCGTACTACTTACTACATCACTAAAATCTTATGAACTCACCAGCTTAAGTGTTGATCTATGCTTTCAAAATAACTTGTATTCTCTCAGGAGACCAGTAGATAGGTTCGCGCACTCGGATTCAGAAGATGGAGCAGTTTAGCTTTATGTCTTTTGTTATTTGCTATGTATTCTATATTATGTGAATCACATACTTTGTAAACACGTTCTTTCAAATGAAATGGTTGTTTATTACTTGCTTACTATGATGCATGTCTTGTTTTACTAAACATGACGTCCTCCGCCCCAGAACGTTTCCGCCGTGCCGGTTTTGGGGTGTGACACGTCTCGTTCTCCTCCAACCAGCGCACGTCAAAGGATTCTACAATTTGCTTAGTTTTCTTGTTGTAGACCCTATACGTTGTGCGAGCAGCATACCCTACAAAGTAACAGTCATCGAGTTTGGCATTGAATTTAGGGTTGGATTCTAGGTGAAGAAGGGTGCAAGGGCAGCCTAAAATGCGGAAGTGACTGACAGATGGCTTGTGACAGTAGAGAATTTTGTATGGAGTCTTCATCTGGGCTTTGTTGATCAAAACACGATCCTGAACATATCAAGTTGTGTTGATCGCCTCAGCCCAAAAGAAAACAGGTAGCTTGGAGTCACAAAGCATCATTCTCGCAGCGTCTTGCAATGTTCGATTTCTCCGCTCAGCAACACCATTTTGTTGAGGCGTGTGAACGGAACTATATTGATGCACGATCCTTTTTTCTGCGCAAAAATGATCAAGAATAGCATTCTTGAATTCTGTCCCGTTATCATTTCTGAGCACCTTCACCCGGTGGTTGGTTTGGTTCTCGACCATCACAATGAACTTCTTAATCAGATCAGCAACCCCAGCTTTGTTGGACAAGAAGAAGACCCACGTACAACTCGAGAAATCATCGATCACAACCAGACAATATGAATTTATGTTGATGCTAAGGACATTGACCGGACCAAATAAGTCCATATGCAGTAATTGGAGCACCTGACTGATTGAATTGACCTGTTTTGACAGGTGTGGTTTTCTGTGATGCTTTCCTTGGGCACATGACACACACTTTTCAAATGTGATGAAGTCTCTGACAGGAAGTCCACGCACCATATCATTCTTCGCAAGATGATTCAAGTTCTTTGTGTTAGCATGTCCGAGTCTTCGGTGCCACAGCATAGCATTTTGGTCGGAGACTTTTGAAAAGAGGCAAGTGACTTGTTCTGGAATATTACTGTTCATGTCAATGATGATTGCATTGCCATCCCGTTTTGATTTAACAAGAATCCAGTCATCTGGAATGACAATGTCTGGCTTCAAAATCAGACATTCTTTATCAGTGAAATGAGTTAAATAACCCTTTTCACAAATCTGAGAAACGCTCAACAGGATATGCTTTAACTCGGGAGCGTAACTGACATTCTCAAAACTTAGCACTCCATTAGACATTGTTCCTCTTTGAGTGATCTTCCCGCCTTCACCTTCCGCAAAGAAAACGTATCCCCCATTAAAAGTTTGAATGTCGTTCAGCTGGGAGATGTCTCCTGTCATGTGTTGGGAATAGCCGATGTCGATTTTCGACATTCCTACGCAACTGTCCCTGCACAATGAGTGACATCATTTATATTTGGGGACCCAGGTCATTACAACCCTGGGTTGACCCTTAACACTCACAGATTTATCCATTTTATCTTTTGACTTTGTAACATTATTGGAAACACTTTCAGATGGTGATGATGATTGGCCGAAAGCAGATTTGGGTACCCACTGGTATTTAGGTTTTTGAAAAATCACGGGTAACTTTGAAATATTTTTCTTTTCTCTATGTTTTGAGCAAGTGGATTTTCGACCAGAATTGGTTGAAGATCCAGATTCGCTTTTTGATGAAATCGACCTTGGCTTAGCCTTATTCGATTTTGGCAAATTATCCATGACTTGTTTATTTAAAACCTGTTTGTTCGTTTGAAAAACGAGCCTTTCCTTATTATGACTAACCTTCCAATCATCATCTCGAGGGCGAGATCTCGAGGACTTTCTAGTTAAAGACCTTCCTCGAGACTCATTCTCTCTCCTTGGTGAAGAAAAATGCACAAATGCCCTATTAGGACAATTTCGAGCGATATGACCGGCAGTACCACAATTGAAACAAATTTGCTTATTATCACTAGACCTGATACCACCCTTATCAGATTTCAAGCTCTTATTTTCGTGTCTAACTTTCGCACATGTGCAGGTGCAGGTGTTAGATTGTGTGACAGATGTAGAAGATGTGGGTGTACTAGTGTCAGATTTGGCAGGTTTCTCAAAGATAACACCACAATTTTCAAAATCATCACTTTTAGATATCAAATCATCATAAACAAAAATATCAGTCTTAACATTAGAAACGGATTCATCACAAATGGGAACAGCACACTTAGACACCAATTTATTAGACTTAGACTTCTCATCTCCTTGCTTTCCCTAGCTTATTGACACATCTGCATTTGAAATAGAAATGTTAGTATCCAAAACCCTAGTCTTTTGTATTGGCCTCTAATTGATCTTTTAAGGGTTTCTGGCCTTTCCTAAGTTGATATCCATCATATTTTAATTCTTCTATCTCTCTACGCATTGAATCGACCTGTGTACGCAAAAAGTTAATTGTTTCGATGCAAGATTGAGATCAAGTGATTTCACTGACCTCCGGCTTTGCAGACTTTGGTGTTGTTTGAGCCATGAATGCAAACTGCAATTCCATCATTTCGGCTTCTGGGTCTGTTTCAACTTCTTCTTCATCAACATCATTGATATGGGCGTGTGACAACCCGAAATTTTCATTTGTATAATTTCTACAGTCAAACAAGTCAAATTTTAGTCAGAAACATTTCAGTACATTTTTTTTAGCCGGTTTAAAGTCCGTCTGCTTATTTTTAATAATTATTCTTGAAACGAACGGATAAAAGGAAGTATTCTTTCGGGTCTCGGAGTAGCAAACACACACGTAACACCTTAATAAGGAGTTCACGAACAAACTTGTGGAGTTTGGACCGTAAAATCCCTTAGGGCCGCAAACTCATGCATAAAGCATGAGTTTACTCTCCATTCTTTCATCCTCCAACTTCCAACCTCAAGTTTACTCCCCATTCTCTCTCAACTATCATCCCGTTCTTCACCCGATCTTCTGAAAATGTAAGTATTTCTCGACTTGATTTGTTGTTATAACCTAACCTCTAGTAGTTATACATCATTTCATCCATTCATTCTTGATTTTCACTTAGATCTTCAAGTGTTCTTCAAAACACCAAGAACACCAAGAACACACACTAGTGTTCTTGGACCTTAAACATCCAATCAAGCTTCTATCTTGTAAGTACACTTGCCCTAGCTTCTTGTGTGCTTAATATGAACTTGTTTACACTTGAAAATCATCAAGAATCACATGATCAATGGAGTTTACGGCCAAGGGATGTTCTTGGGCCTTAAACTCCTCTAAATGAGGATAAATGGACCTTAGTCCCTTCCTAAGCCTTGGATGTTAGCCTTGATCCTTCCTAGAAGTGTTTAAGACCTTAAGCAACAATCAAAACACATTCCCATAAGAGTTTACGGCTGTAAACACATAAGGATATGGTCCTTAGGCCGTGAACTCTACAAGGTGGTGTTTTGATGCCCCTAAACACCTTCTAATGCTTGGACAAGAGGCTAGAAACTTGCATGCATGAACTAGGAACCACAAAACACGAAAAGGATGAAGTGGCCAAGAGTTTACGGCCGTAAACTCTATGGTTTACGACCGTAAACTCCCAAGGAGTGGTCCAAGGACCGTAAACTCCAAGGGAGTGCCATTTCGAGCCCTAACCACTTCCTAAGCCTTTGATTCAACCCTAGGACACCTCTTTGTGAAACATGAGACCTTGAAACACTCAAATGCACCATTCCCATGAGTTTACGGCCGTAAAATCATGGGGGGGGGGATGGTCCATCAACCGTAAACTCATATAGGGTGACCATTTGAAGTGTAAACTCCATAGTGAGGCCATACACTCCTTAGAAGCAACCCTTAGCACTCCTAGCACTTGAAACAAAGTGTTTTCATGCATTAGAGTGTCTTTACTTACTTAATTAGTGATTAATTAACTAATTAGATACACTTATGTATCACTGCATATTACATAGGATCCGTGTGTGTGTTCAAGTCCTCACTTGACACCTAGCATCCTACCCGACACTTCCATCCATACTACTCACTGTAGGTGAGTTCATACCCCTAAATCAACCTTTTAAATGAATTTTAAATGCTTTTATGGGGGGGGGGGAACACAAGTTGAACTGTTATAGTTATTGTATCAATCACATGTGATTAATAATTAGAACAGACTACATAATTTATTACTACTTTCAGATTTCCATCAAGCTTTGGGTTTTCCAATGTTTCAAACCTTTTATCAAATTCTTTAAATGCTAAAACTGTTTTCAAACTCTTTTAAACTTGTTTTATCTTCAAAACCATATCTATACTAATATATTTATATAAGTAAGACTTGAAGGACTTAGGACTGATAGCTCACCTTACTTCCTGTTCCTTGTTTGGTTGTGGACTTAGGGTATTCTGTTATTTGTCCGACTGTCATTGAATTCTTAGTTATATATCATATATATTTGTGTTGGATATAAAAGTCTTCACTTCAGTTCAGTACCTTTGTGTATCAAAGGCATGCAACCAACCTTACTATTTAACTATAATAGGTATAGTTAAGGAATATTACTCATTACTCCTATTACAATGACATCTACCCGAGTCAGTACAACTATGAGTCAATACATGATAAATACTATACAAAGAGAATACTATATGCTATCCAAGAGAACACTCTATACATTATACCAGAAAATACATTATACAATATACAAGAGAATATACTAAAATAGAATGTGACATACTACTTCTCGATACGACACTTTATTGTGCTATCACCGTGTAACCAGAGTCTCCTGGAGGGAGAGCGGGCATTATGTGTATAGATCTATAGGGGACAGACACTCCCACATCCCAACTGTTAGCTACAGTCCGAGCCGACTAGGCCCAGGGGTGACAAAATGTCACCATACTACGTGTGACCTGGAGGGTCATCAGTTATTCGATCGTCAATCAGCATGGTTACATACGAGTTCACATTCAGACCTTTAATTAACACTTTAAGAATTAAAGGAAAAACAGACTCCCCGAGGTGTATTGTACATTTAATACCACCTGGAGTCTGCATTTTCATTACATTCAGCCGCCAGTGACACTGCTGGGGTAAAACATTATTTTCCCATTTCTTTACATTAATGAGGTCAAAAAACTATATTTTCATAATAATAGTTTCACTGGGAAAATCTCCACATTTATGAAAGAACAAATATACAAACAATTGAGTCTTGGTAGAAGGCTACTTTTTACTGGAAAACATAGGGTTTTCTAGGGAGTGTACTATTTTCAAACATTGAAACCAGATATTATACCACCTTGTTGTAAACATTTTTATACAAGCAATGACACTAAATACTTATGAACTCACCAGCTTTATGCTGATACTCGCTTTCAAAATAACTTGTATTCTCAGGTCATCAGTAGACAGGTACAGATGCAGCTTTTGAGAAGATGGAGCATATACCAGACTCCTATTTATTTTGATTATAGTTTTGGTGTCTAACAAAGTGTACAGAACACGCTTGTATTCCAATTATTATATTAATGCAATGGATGTTGTTGCTTGTCTTTACTATTATGCATTGTTATGATACTGTACATGACGTCCTCCACCCCAGAACGTATTCCGCCGTTCTCGGTTTTGGGGTGTGACAGATTGGTATCAGAGCATTGTTTATAGTGTATCAAGTATATCAACCCATAAAAGATATACGAACTATAAACACATCGGGATTAAAACACTCTGACCAAGAATATATACTTTTAAATAATAAAATATTTAACTAAGTATATATATACATCCATTCATACAAAGGGTCAGTATCATACTAGAACAGAACAAAAGTATTAAGATTGTGGAACAGCACAACTAGGCTTAGAGACATATAGTCAAATCTGGGTGAATGTAGCATGATCAACTACATTTTCCAAGGAGTGACTAGCATGTGCCTAAGAATGGTTGTGGTGTTGCCGCAAGTCTAAAAACTTACCAACACTACTACAAGAGCATTAGAACAAGAATACTATAGGAGTATTCTGCATTACTATGAATTACATATGTGAAAACTAAAAAGGTCTTTACTAGTAGGGCGATAGTTGCTAAGTGGATACGCTAAGGTTACATGCAACTAGGACGCTATAGACTCAAAATCTGTGACCTTTGCTTTACTTCCTGTTCCTTGTTTGGTTGTGGATTTAGAGTTAGGGTCACTTATTCGAAGGTCTATCTCGCCTTAATTACATGTAATTAGTATGCACTATGCAAGTATCGAAGTAACTGGTAAAGATCATCTTATAAGTATCTTAGATTAGTACGCCTATTAACTATTCTTTCCCTATTCTCGCATAGATAGCATGGCTGGCTTCCACCTTCCCGGCGATCCGTATTATCCGAACCAAGGCATTGGAGGATGGCTTGATGAAGAGCCAGAAGATGATCACCCAATCCCTTTGGATGATCACCGTGCAGAAGGCTTTTCGGATAGCTCCGACTCCAAACCAGAAGTCAACAACCTACCCCCAGTAGCTCCAAACCCCAACCCCCGTCCGACATTTCAAGGTCCCACTCCCATGTGGGCAACAACCTTGAATCGATGGAGTGATGAACAGGGTCAGCCTTTACCTTTCAACGGAGACCGAAGCTTTTACAACATAAGCGAGGGAGGTTCAACTGACCGAGTCTTGCCCATCATGGTCCGTAGGATTGCTAGGAACGTCGAACAAAGTCATGCAGCCATCGGCAGAGTTGTGGAAATTGACGCCAACTCTAACCTTAACGTTGTCCGTATCCGCCAACTTAAAGAAGCTATGGATAGGACTAAGAGGGCCAATGAGGCTCTGCAGCAACAACTAGCTACATCCCGAGCTGAAGTCATGGAACTCCGAGTGCGTCATAGGACGCATGAGCGACATCTTCAGGAAGTTGTACGCCAGCTGGCTAGTCTTAGGGTTCGCCCAAGGGTTACCCGTCGCCAGTAGGAGATGTCAACTCATCCTTCTCTTTTGATTAAGGAATAGCCTTTTCTTTTCTATGCTCGGTAGAGCGCTTGTCTGTAAACATTCCTAACTTTGAAAATACTCTAACTAGGCTTCTAAACTGCCAACATTTTCCCTTATGGTTTGATGTAAGACCTATTGTTAGGTCATTTTCCCGAACTCATTTTACATCATTAATACCAGTAACATTGGCAGTTGACTACTATATGGGAAAGTCTATACTCTTATGTTTCCCTACTCTATTTGTTATGACTCTATCTGACAGTTGGACTATGGCGATTTAGTCCATGAAACACTCTCATCATACTCACAATCGATTCTTACTATTATCATAATCTCTATCAATTTTCAGTAAAAGATGCCGCCTCGTCCTCGTCCGACCAGGGGCAGACCTGCAACTCAAACTCCACCACCACCACCTCCTCCTCCGCAGTTCGATCCGGTGATGTTTCAAGCAGCTGTGACCGCCGCCATGGCTCAAGTAAACTCTGGTGGTGTTAGTGGAACGGGGACTGGCACAAACCCCAGCCAAGGTGAAATCCATCCGCGTGCACGGGAGTGCACCTATAAAGATTTCATCAGCTGCAAACCTACATACTTCAACGGAACCGGAGGGATCCTTGCACTGTCCCAATGGATCGAGAGAACAGAAGCGATCTTCGAGATGTGCTCATGCCCTGAGGGAAGCAAGATAAAGTTTGCTGCTTGCACCTTCACCCAAAGGGCCCTGACGTGGTGGAATGGCCATGTCAAATCACTCTCACTGGTAACAGCTAACGCCATGGGCTGGGACACACTGAAGGACCTTATGACAAGGGAGTACTGCCCAAGGGGCGAAATTCAGAAGCTCGAGGAGGAACTATGGAACCTCAAAATGCAGGGTTCCGACATAGTGGCTTATACAGCCAGGTTCTGCGACCTGGTGGCTCTATGTCCAAACATGGTCCCCACCGAAAACAAAAAGATCGAGAGATACATCTGGGGTTTGGTGCCCCCGTATCGTGGGAACGTTCTAGCTTCAAACCCTGCAACCTTTGATAGTGCCAAGGAATTGGCCCAAAGGCTGATTGATCATGAAGTTCCTTCTACTCCATCAACAACTACAACCACCACCGCAACACCAACCTACGCGACCGACAACAAAAGGAAGCGTGGAGACCGAAGGAGGGGCAAATCAAATCAATCCTCTTCCAAGAACCAACAGACGGTGGCTGTCCATGCTGCCACTACTCCAGCTGCCGCTGTACCGGCCAAAACATATGCAGGGAACTTACCCAAGTGCACAAAGTGTTCTTTCCATCATAACGGCCCCTGCCGGGAAATGCACTGCACTAACTGTGACCGGAAGGGCCATACCGCCCGGTTTTGCCGATCACAGCCCAAACCCATTTCCCAGGTCCCCAGTACAGGAGTAAGCCAGGCCTGCTACGGCTATGGCGAGATAGGGCATTTCAAAAGAAACTGCCCGAAGGCTGGGAATGCAGGAGGGACTGGCAGACTACTAGCTATTGGCCACAATGAAGCAGTAGCAGACCCCACAGTAGTCACGGGTACGTTCCTTCTCGATAACTCTTATGCTTGTATTCTATTCGATAGTGGGGCAGAAAGAAGCTTCGTAAACCAAAACTTTAAACACCTACTTAAACAATCACCGCAACCACTAAAAGAAACCTTCGTCGTAGAAATGGCTAACGGCAAGACAGAGAGCTCTAACGAAATCTACATAGGTTGTACCCTCGCGCTAGACAATCACTCATTTCCTATCGACCTCATACCAGTAGCAATCAAGAGCTTCGATGTCATTGTGGGCATGGACTGGTTGAGTCTCCATCGTACCGATATTCTGTGTTTCGACAAAGCAATCCGTCTGAACCTGCCAAATGACGAAACCTTGTTGATCTACGGAGACAAACCCAGTACGAGCCTTCGTATCATCTCAAGTATTCAAGCCCAGAAATATTTGCGTAAGGAATATCGCGCGTTCCTGGCACACATCGTCGACACGAGTCAGAAAACAAAAGACCTGAAAGACTTCCCCGTGGTACGTGACTTCCCCGACGTCTTTCCAGAAGAGCTACCGGGATTACCTCCCCAACGTCAAGTCGAGTTCCGAATCGACTTAATCCCAGGAGCCACCCCCGTAGCCAAATCGCCCTATCGTCTAGCGCCTGCTGAGATGCAAGAGCTGTCCGGTCAACTTAACGAACTGCTCAATAAGGGCTTCATAAGACCAAGCTTCTCTCCCTGGGGAGCTCCGGTCTTGTTCGTCAAGAAGA
Source organism: Lactuca virosa (assembly GCF_052849685.1). Taxonomy (NCBI): domain Eukaryota; kingdom Viridiplantae; phylum Streptophyta; class Magnoliopsida; order Asterales; family Asteraceae; genus Lactuca; species Lactuca virosa. The sequence goes on along the minus strand of NC_136427.1, from coordinate 113,870,416 downwards.
AAGACGGATCGTTCCGTATGTGCATCGACTACAGGGAACTCAACAAGCTCACGGTCAAAAATCGTTACCCTCTTCCTCGCATAGACGATTTATTTGACCAACTCCAAGGGGCGAGTTACTTTTCCAAAATCGATCTGAGGTCCGGGTATCACCAGTTACGAGTACTTGAGGAGGATGTTCCGAAAACAGCCTTCCGAACTCTTTACGGGCACTACGAGTTTGTAGTGATGCCGTTCGGACTAACCAATGCGCCCGCAGTATTCATGGACTTAATGAATAGGGTGTGCCGTCCTTACTTGGATCAGTTCGTTATCGTCTTCATAGATGACATACTTATCTACTCTCGAAGTGAGGAAGAGCATAGCGATCATTTGCAACAAGTCCTGGAAACCTTACGATCGGAGAAGCTATACGCGAAGTTCTCTAAGTGCGAATTTTGGATCCGAAGGGTCGAATTCTTAGGACACGTGGTTAGCGAAGAAGGAATCCACGTGGACCCATCCAAGATTAAAGCTATTGAGAGCTGGTCAGCACCGAAGACGCCTACGGAAATTCATCAATTTCTAGGCCTCGCTGGCTACTACCGCAGGTTCATTCAAAACTTCTCTCGAATCGCAAAACCCCTGACTACATTGACCCAGAAAGGCGTGGCCTTCAACTGGGAAGAGAAGCAAGAGAAGGCATTCCAAACCCTGAAGCGAGCCTTATGCACCGCACCGATATTGTCCCTCCCCGAAGGGATAGAAGACTTCGTGGTATTCTGCGATGCATCCAACCAGGGACTCGGTTGTGTTCTGATGCAACGATGTAAGGTCATCGCCTACGCCTCAAGACAGCTGAAGACACACGAGGTTAACTACACCACACACGACCTCGAATTAGGAGCGGTTGTATTCGCCCTAAAAATCTGGAGACACTACCTGTATGGTACAAAGAGCACCATCTATACCGACCACAAAAGCCTCCAACACATCTTCAACCAAAAAGAGCTCAACATGAGACAACGACGGTGGGTCGAGCTACTCAATGACTACGAATGCGAAATTCGTTATCATCCGGGTAAAGCCAACGTAGTAGCAGACGCCCTAAGTCGGAAAGAATATTATGGCCGAAGAGTCAAGTCATTAACAATGACTATCCATTCGCATCTATCAGCGCAAATTAAGGAAGCTCAGCTCGAAGCTTTGAAACCTGAACATGTAGCGGGAGAATCCCTGCAAGGAATGGATAAGAATCTAGAAGTCAAGGGTGACGGAGCCTTATATCTCATGGGCCGGATCTGGACACCGAAGCACGGTGGCTTCAGAGACTTGGTTATGAAGGTAGCGCACAACACTCGATACTCCGTCCACCCAGGTTCAGATAAGATGTATCTGGATCTCAAAAAGTCATACTGGTGGCCTAACATGAAAGCAAAGATTGCTACCTTCGTGAGTAAATGCCTTACTTGCGCCAAGGTCAAGGTCGAATACCAGAAACCATCAGGACTACTCCAACAACCGGAGATACCTGAGTGGAAGTGGGAGCGGATCACTATGGACTTCATAACCAAGCTACCCAAGACAACGGGTGGACTTGATACCATATGGGTCATCGTCGATAGATTGACCAATTCTGTACACTTCATACCCATCAAAGAAACCGACAAAATGGAGAAACTCACGAGAACCTACATTAGGGAAATCGTACGACTGCATGGTGTTCCTATATCCATTATCTCCGACAGAGATAGTAGATTCACTTCGAGGTTCTGGCAGTCGCTACAAAGCTCCTTAGGAACGAGGCTGGACATGAGTACAGCCTACCATCCACATACTGACGGACAAAGTGAGAGGACTATCCAAACTTTGGAAGATATGATGCGAGCCTGTGTGATCAACTTTGGTAAGGCGTGGGATACCCACTTACCCCTTGTCGAGTTTTCCTACAACAACAGTTATCACGCGAGCATCAAGGCTGCTCCATTTGAAGCCCTCTACGGCCGGAAGTGCAGATCCCCTCTGTGCTGGGCTGAGGTGGGTGACACCCAGTTAGCTAAAGGACGAGTTCCTGACAGCACTCTCACGGGTCTGGAAATCATTCGGGAAACGACAGAGAAGATCGTTCAGATTCGTGAACGATTAAAAGCCTCTAGAGACCGACAGAAAAGCTACACAGACAAACGGAGGAAACCTTTGGAGTTCCAGGTGGGAGACCGAGTCCTTTTGAAAGTCTCACCCTGGAAATGCTTGATACGCTTCGGAAAGCGTGGAAAGCTAAATCCAAGATACATAGGGCCTTTCGAGATTCTCGCCAGAATCGGCCCCGTAGCTTACAAACTCAATCTACCTCGCGAACTCAGTAACGTACATCCTACCTTCCACGTTTCGAACTTGAAAAAGTGCCTATCCGACGACACTCTTGTAATCCCACTCGACGAAATCGAGATCAACGAGAGCCTCAACTTCGTGGAAGAACCTGTAGAGATTATGGACCGAGAGGTCAAACGAACAAAACAAAGCCGCATCCCAATTGTGAAGGTTTGCGGGAACGCCAAGCGAGGACCTGAATTCACGTGGGAGCGCGAGGATCAAATGAAACTTAAATATCCTCATCTCTTTGCTTAGTTATGTTGTAATAACTTAGTTGCTTGAACTCTAATTTCGAGACGAAATTCCCTCTAACGGGGGGATGATGTGACAACCCGAAATTTTCATTTGTATAATTTCTACAGTCAAACACGTCAAATTTTAGTCAAAAACATTTCAGTACATTTATTTTAGCCGGTTTAAAGTCCGTCTGATTATTTTTAATAATTATTCTTGAAACGAACGGATAAAAGGAAGTATTCTTTCGGGTCTCGGAGTAGCAAACACACACGTAACACCTTAATAAGGAGTTCACGGCCAAACTTGTGGAGTTTGGACCGTAAACTCCCTTAGGGCCGCAAACTCATGCATAAAGCATGAGTTTACTCTCCATTCTTTCATTCTCCAACTTCCAACCTCAAGTTTACTCCCCATTCTCTCTCAACTATCATCCCGTTCTTCACCCGATCTTCCGAAAACGTAAGTATTTCTCGACTTGATTTGTTGTTATAACCTAACATCTAGTAGTTATACATCATTTCATCCATTCATTCTTGATTTTCACTTAGATCTTCAAGTGTTCTTCAAAACACCAAGAACACACACTAGTGTTCTTGGACCTTAAACACCCAATCAAGCTTCTATCTTGTAAGTACACTTGCCCTAGCTTCTTGTGTGCTTAATATGAACTTGTTTACACTTGAAAATCATCAAGAATCACATGATTAATGGAGTTTATGGCCAAGGGATGTTCTTGGGCCGTAAACTCCTCTAAATGAGGATAAATGGACCTTAGTCCCTTCCTAAGCCTTGGATGTTAGCCTTGATCCTTCCTAGAAGTGTTTAACACCTTAAGCAACAATCAAAACACATTCCCATAAGAGTTTACGGCCGTAAACACATAAGGATATGGTCCTTAGGCCGTGAACTCTACAAGGTGGTGTTTTGATGCCCCAAAACACCTTCTAATGCTTGGACAAGAGGCTAGAAACTTGCATACCACAAAACACGAAAAGGATGAAGTGGCCAAGAGTTTACGGCCGTAAACTCTATGGTTTACGACCGTAAACTCCCAAGGAGTAGTCCAATGACCGTAAACTCCAAGGGAGTGCCATTTCGAGCCCTAACCACTTCCTAAGCCTTTGATTCAACCCTAGGACACCTCTTTGTGAAACATGAGACCTTCAAACACTCAAATGCACCATTCCCATGAGTTTACGGCCGTAAAATCATGGGGGGGGGGATGGTCCATCAACCGTAAACTCATATAGGGTGACCATTTGAAGTGTAAACTCCATAGTGAGGCCATACACTCCTTAGAAGCAACCCTTAGCACTCCTAGCACTTGAAACAAAGTGTTTTCATGCATTAGAGTGTCTTTACTTACTTAGTTAGTGATTAATTAACTAATTAGATACACTTATGTATCACTGCATATTACATAGGATCCGTGTGTGTGTTCAAGTTCTCACTTGACACCTAGCATCCTACCCGACACTTCCATCCATACTACTCACTGTAGGTGAGTTCATACCCCTAAATCAACCTTTTAAATGAATTTTAAATGCTTTTATGGGGGGGGAACACAAGTTGAACTGTTATAGTTATTGTATCAATCACATGTGATTAATAATTAGAACAGACTACATAATTTATTACTACTTTCAGATTTCCATCAAGCTTTGGGTTTTCCAGTGTTTCAAACCTTTTATCAAATTCTTTAAATGCTAAAACTGTTTTCAAACTCTTTTAAACTTGTTTTATCTTCAAAACCATATCTATACTAATATATTTATATAAGTAAGACTTGAAGGACTTAGGACTGATAGCTCACCTTACTTCCTGTTCCTTGTTTGGTTGTGGACTTAGGGTATTCTGTTATTTGTCCGACTGTCATTGAATTCTTAGTTATATATCATATATATTTGTGTTGGATATAAAAGTCTTCACTTCAGTTCAGTACCTTTGTGTATCAAAGGCATGCAACCAACCTTACTATTTAACTATAATAGGTATAGTTAAGGAATATTACTCATTACTCCTATTACAATGACATCTACCCGAGTCAGTACAACTATGAGTCAATACATGATAAATACTATACAAAGAGAATACTATATGCTATCCAAGAGAACACTCTATACATTATACCAGAAAATACATTATACAATATACAAGAGAATATACTAAAATAGAATGTGACATACTACTTCTCGATACGACACTTTATTGTGCTATCACCGTGTAACCAGAGTCTCCTGGAGGGAGAGCGGGCATTATGTGTATAGATCTATAGGGGACAGACACTCCCACATCCCGACTGTTAGCTACAGTCCGAGCCGACTAGGCCCAGGGGTGACAAAATGTCACCATACTACGTGTGACCTGGAGGGTCATCAGTTATTCGATCGTCAATCAGCATGGTTACATACGAGTTCACATTCAGACCTTTAATTAACACTTTAAGAATTAAAGGAAAAACAGACTCCCCGAGGTGTATTGTACATTTAATACCACCTGGAGTCTGCATTTTCATTACATTCAGCCGGCAGTGACACTGCTGGGGTAAAACATTATGCATTGTTATGATACCGTACATGACGTCCTCCACCCCAGAACGTATTCCGCCGTTCTCAGTTTTGGGGTGTGACAGGGCGAGATGAGTATTTTTAGGTCCTGAGATGTTCAGGGCCTGAATTTGATCCTCCCAGTCAAATGACTAAGCCAAAACAGCTAGATTTGCAGTCTGGTTGTTGGTGGTACCTCCTCTTTTGCTTTTCACTGGCACCATAGTTTTTTCATTGTTTTCCCTTCTGTCACGCTTTGGACAATCTTTGGCGAAATGACCTGGTTCATGACAATTGCTTGCTTGCACAGTCATTGCTAGTGACTCTTTCAGAAAATGCTTTGAACAGGATGGTGAATAGGGCATTCCATGTAGGTGGAAGGTTGGGTTTCTTGAACTTGGAAACAGCAGTGAGAGTTTCCTTGTACCCCATTTGATAGAACATTTCCAAGATAGCAGCATTGGAGATGGTTTCTGGGTTGATCATGTTGTCAGACTGAGGAAACCCTAACAGATTGCAGAAACGGCCTTTGGAGATCGAAGTTGTGTGATTATGGATGTCGAAGTATATTCTTTGTTCTTCCTTGACATAGTTGGCTGTTGCGTAAGCTTTAGAGAGAATCGATAGTGGAACATTCTCAACTTGAGACAAAGCAATAGTGAGAGGGGAGTATTTCAAACACTCAATCAGAGGTAGGAGAAAGGGATCATATCGAACGGGATCAAGTTCAATAATGAGGTTTTGATGTTCCTTAACTGCCAGAAGGGATGAATGAGCAGTTTGGTCTTGAACAGAAAGATTCTCTGATGAAGCCGCCATTGATGAAGCTTGAAGAAGATGATGAACAGTGGAGAGCTTTGGGATCGCCGGAAATCGTGTAGAGAGTTTGAAAGTGGTAAAGAGATATGGAACCGTCAAAACCCTTATATACGATTTGATTTGGTGAGGAAAATCTGGAGAGAGAGTGTCTTGAAAACTGAACCGTCGCCTGTAAAAGCGCGATTTAACAGCTGTGATGAGTCAGAAGCATGCGTCACGCGGCGTATTGGTAGCTGTCCGTTCAACTTTTCACGCGCCCGTTTGAATTCTTATCTTTTAAAACATGCTGCGTCAGCTCATCTCCTTTCGCAGTAAAGAAAGCACGTCGAATACAACTGCGAACCTGAAAGTTATTAGTAACTACGAACCAGACTTTTGGAAAATTACTAAGATCTTCGTGCAAGAGTCTCAAAGAAAAAGAAATAAAATGAAGTTTATCTATGGGATGTTGTGATGTCTAACTAGTGACATAAAACTATGGATCCCAGGGAAAGATATATTCCTTCATAATCAAGAGAGACTAAGAAGTGTCTGTGTGGTTTCATGTTGAATACGATCAAATGTTTGATGAGAAACACTAAAAGGCATCTTTTAAGAAGGCTTATAAAGGAAGGTCATCCTTCATCTAAACTACGAACTTGACATAAGTGCGAAAGTTGGAGAAGGTACTCGTGTGACCAGTGTAGTCAGTTGAACGAGTAGGTTTGGAACATATTTGAGCGACTTGGAAAAATATTGAAATCTCAAAAAAAAAATAAACTGGATCCATTGGAAGAAATGTCTTGGGATGAGAACACTTCATTAGGATCTCACAAAAGAAAAGAGATTTCATGGTACTGACCACGAACGTGGACTTTCGTTAATTCTTGGGTGAAAATACTAGAACGTTTTATTGTTCACCGTCAATTCATATAAGGTATTGAATTTTGGGTTTCACTCAGTTCGTGGTAGAACGAAACTAAGATCATTAACACAGATGTTTGTGTAACCATAAACCTCAATGGTAATTTCTGAGAGTCTCAAGGGTTACATGTATGGATGCAAAAGTGATGGAGAAGAGAGTAGGTGGTTACAAGAAAGTGAAAGTACCTCTGCAATGCGAAAGTGACCATGCAGACAACTCTTAACTCAATGTGAGAAGAGTAAGGTAGCTCATGACTAATGTGAATTTGCAGCCTGATTTGGAAGAATTGATTGGTGGAATCAACTCCTTAAGGCTTCACAGTTGAGTCGTTGAGGCTTAGGTCAACATGCAGCAGCATGCTTCTAGGGACACTTAGCTAATACATAAGTAACAAGATTTATATCTGCCCCATCACACGAGTTTATAAATGTTGCGAACATCTTCGTCTATGATCTTGGTGTGAATATATATTTTTGGAATTTTTAATGTTTTGAAAGAAAAAAAATAGACACAAATTAAAAATATTTTTGTGATTTTGATTTTTCTGAAATAAATAAAATAAAATAAATAAATTATTTTTGGTTTTGTAGATTTTCTGAAAATGAAATAAAATAAAAATAAAAATAATTAAATAAATAAAAAAATAAAATATACAAATTGAAAATAAAAATAAGCAATGATATATAAAATGTACAAAAAGATATTTAAAATACCAAACCACGGATGAACAGTGCCCTGCGAACGTTTTCGCATCCATAAAACAGACTGTGAATGAACAATTGATTGCGAAAGCCTGCGAACGTTCACACCGATTCGCAGTGAAAATTTTATGTGTGCGAAAGTGGTTTTGGTACAGAATCAGCTTCCATCATTCCTAGCCCTTGAAGGATTCTATTAAATGTTGCTTCAGGTAGGGCCTTGGTAAATATGTCAGCCAATTGATCAGCGGATCTTACGAAATGAATCTCGACATTGCCATATTCCACATGATCCTTGATGAAGTGATACCTCAGTGCTATGTGTTTTGTCTTTGAGTGTTGCATTGGGTTGTGACAAATGTGAATGGCACTTTCGGAGTCACAATAGATAGGAATTCTTTTCATACTTATGCCATAATAGCGAAGTTGGCTTTGAATCCAAATGACTTGAGATGTGCACGAAGCTGCAGCTATGTATTCAGCTTCAGCTGTTGACAACGAAACACATGTTTGTTTCTTTGATTGCCAACTTACCAGCTTGCCATCAAGAAATTGGCAGCCACCAGTTGTGCTTTTTCTATCCAAACCGCAACTGCCTAAGTCAGCATCTGAAAATGCTTGTATGAAGAAACCTGAGTTCGCAGGATACCATATTCCAAGAGATGATGTTCGTTTTAGATACCAGAAGATATTCTTGACAGCCACCATATGAGGTTCGCGTGGGTTGGCTTGGAACCTAGCACAGTAACAAACTGAAAACATAATATCTGGTCTACTAGCTGTTAGATACATGAGTGAACCTATCATCTGACGATAAAGGGTCATATCAGCAGCTGGTTTATACAGCGAAGAAGTCAGTTTTGTTCCGAATGCCATTGGAACCTTCGTCCTTGAGTCTCCCAACATTCCAAACTTAGCAAGTAGGGTCTTCATGTAAGCCTCCTGATTAATGAAAATTCCTTCCAGTCCCTGTCTAATGTTTAATCCAAGAAAAAAGTTAATTGGACCCATTGAGCTCATCTCAAACTTAGTTTCCATCAGCGTTCGGAACTCAGTTGTTAGGCTGGGATTAGTAGATCCGAAGATGATGTCATCAACATAAATTTATACGATAATCAAGTGGTCACCCTCTTTCTGGCGAAAGAAGGTTGGGTCAACCGAACCTTGCTTGAATTTGGACATTTTAAGAAAACGAGTTAGTGTTTCATACCAGGCTCTTGGAGCTTGCTTTATACCGTAATGTCCTTTGTCAAGAATATAACAGTGGTTGGGATATTTTTCGTTTACAAAACCAGGTGGTTGCTCCATATAGACGGTCTCTTCCATTTCGCCATTTAAGAATGCACACTTCACATCCATTTGAAAAGCTTCAAAATTTTTGTGTGCTGTATATGCCAAGAAGATGTGAACAGATTCCAACCTTGCAACGGGTGCGAAGGTCTCTTCGTAGTCAATTCCTTCTTCCTGACAGTAACCTTTGACCACAAGCCTAGCTTTGTTCCTGATCACATTCCCTTCTTTATCCATTTTATTCTGAAACACCCATTTTAAACCAACAACCGATGCATCTGGGGGAGTTGGAATCAGTCTCCAAACTTTGTTTCGTTCAAACTCGTTGAGTTCATCTTGCATCGCTTGCACCCAGTCAGAATGATCGAGAGTAGTGTTGATTGTTTTGGGTTCAATCTTGGACACGAACGAATTAAACATACAAAATTCAACTTTGGAGAATAATGAAGTTTGCTTCGCTTTCAGTTGAGAACGGGTAAGGAAACATGTAGAGGATTCACCAATAACTTGAGCTTTTAGGTGATCTCTTATCCATTTGGTCATGGGAGGATAATTTGGATCTAACGATGGATTTAGCTCAGCGTTTACTTCCTCGAATTCAGATAGAACTGATTTAGTGTCCGAGTCATCATTCGCTTCTTTATTCTCCCCCTCGAATGATGCGAACTCGTTGGCCTCAGGAATTGAATCATCTACTGCGAATGGAGGTTCGTGGGTCTAGTTGTTGGGAAACAATCACCATCAGAAGGAGGCTCAATAGAAATGGGTGATGCGAAACCCTCCCCCTGCAAAGAAGCATTTATGGTTAGAGGTGTAGCATCCTCCCCCTGGAAGTGTGTGTTAGACCCAGAATTCTCCCCCTAAAAAGTAGTGCGCGTGTCTTGAGGTTCTTTCGCAGTGGATGGCTGTTGAGGCATGTCTTTCGCAGCATCATCGATAATCTTCTTAAGTTCGTCGACTTTATTCTCCGCTGCCTTAGCTTCAGATGTGATAGCTTTCTCAGTTTCATCAAAGAGTAACATCAACTTTTCATAAAGGTTGGACATAGGAATTACTATTGGACAAGGTTTAGGAAAGATTTCCTTGATCTGACTTTCGTTCGACTAGATTCGCTTTAGATAATTGTCGTCAAACGTGACATAGTAGGTCTCTTCTATCTTCTTTGAGTGTTTGTTGAGAACCCTATATGCCTTGGATGTTAGTGAATATCCCAAGAATATACCTTCATCAGCTTTCACATTGAACTTGTTCCGTTGTTCTTTAAAATTGAAGATGAAACACCTAGAGCCAAAAATGTGGAAAAACTTAACGTTAGGTTTGCAATTATTTATGATTTCATAAGGATTTATTGAGAATCTCTTGTTTAGGATGGATCGATTTTGGTTAAAGCAAGCGGTAGCTATCACATCAGCCCAGAAGTAGAGTGGCAGACATACGAACGTTAACATGGTTCGTGCAGCTTCACATAAGGAACGGTTTCGTCTTTCAACTACGCCATTCTGTTGTGGAGTGTATGGAGCAGAAACGTTGTGTGTGACTCCCTTTTCAGTAAGAAATTCTTCAAACGCTTGGTTTTTTTAATTATAGCCCGTTGTCGCTGCGAACATTGCGAACCAGCTTTCGCAGTTGAAGTTCGATTTGCTTGATAAAGTCCTTGAGCTTTGGCGTTGCTTCCGATTTCTGCTTAAGAAAGAACACCCAAGTGAAACGTGAAAAATCATCTACAATTACTAAAATATACTTACTACCACCAACGCTTTCAATAGCAGAAGGCTCGCATGGGTCGATGTGTAGAAGTTCCAAAGGTTCGATGACTTTCGTGTTCAGAATAGTAGGATGACTTTTTCTACTTTGCTTTCCCATCTCACAGGCTGCACACAAATGATCCTTGTCGAATTTCAACAGAGGAAGTCCTCGCACATGATCACCAAGAACGAGCTTGTTGATGTCTTTGAAGTTTAAGTGCGAAAGACGCCTATGCCATAACCAAATTTCGTCTGAGTGAGCTTTTGTAAGCAGGAAACTGACAGGCTTTCCTCGTATCGGGTTTAGATTCAGTGGATACATTTCACCCTTTCGTTGTGATTTTAAGAAGAACAGTCTTGGATTTCTTTTCAACGATTTCTGATCCTTCGTCATCAAATGACACTTTCAAACGGGTTCCTACAACCAACTGCGAGACACTGATTAGATTGTGCTACAACCCTTCAACATAAGCCACTTTACAAATAGAGAATTCCCCATTCGTTATCATGTCGTAGCCTTTTATTTTTCCAAAAGAATTATTCCCGTATTTTACGTTGCCACCATCCTTGAGAGCCCTGAACTCTCGCAGTTCCTCCTTTCTTCCTGTCATGTGACGTGAACAACCACTGTCGATGTACCATTCAGTGCCGAACTGTTCGTCACGTATAACCTACAAAATTTAAGCAGATTTAGGAACCCAAAGTTTCTTGGGTCCTTATGAGCCTTTCACAGAACTAGGAAAAGTAATATCATGATTAACCATATATGTTCGTTTTATAAGTGGGGTTTCATCTTTTCGTTTGATGGTGAAAACTTTGATTTTGTTAACTTTTGAGTTAGATTCTTTAGAATCAGAAGTTTTATTCTTGTTATCAGCTTGATTCTTGACGGGCTTCTTTTCAGCTTCCTTAGGGTTAGCATTTGGTTTCTTCTTTTGTTGCTTTGTGAAGAAGGGTTTTGGAGTCCCTTTTTGTTGAGAGTCCCTTAGACTATGAGAACAACAATGCGAACACTAATTGGAGTTCACTTGAGAATGAGCTTTCGCTTTGTGGTTCATTCTCCTTTCGTGGCGAACATAATCTGAATTTTGGGATTGCCAAAATTGTTTCCTTTCATTGAGATTTCTTCTATATCAGTCATTCCTTTGTCATTTTTGATCAGCAAATTGCTTTGATGACTTGTGGATGTTCAACTTTGGATTCGCAATTCTCACTTCGGGTTCGCTCTTTACGGGGTTAGGTTCGCTGCGAACCTCCTTGGTACCACTTAGGCTACCTTTTGCAAATGCTGAACGATTATTTAAGGGTTCAGCCACGTATCTCCCTTTGACTTTCCAAGAAGTTCTTTCAGATAAACCAATGGTTTCGTCAGCATTATCTATGGGAACTGACCAGAAGTGTTCATCATATCCGTCTTTGTTGTCTTCGTCGACAATGGTCTTCAGCTCGACGGTTTGATTTTCGGTTATCCCATGGACTTTAAAAACTTGATTGGGCGTTGTTTGAACTTTTGGAAAAACAGTTGCTTTTACTTTCAAAATTTCAGGTTTGTTTTGAACAACTCTTACGAACTCAACAAAATTTTCAGAAATAAGAGCTTTCGCAGGTTGAGATTCAATTTTAACAAAAGCTGAGCAGTCAACCACATCCTCTACAGAAATATCACTCATATCACTATCCTCATCGAATTCAGAAGTGTTTTCAACATTTAATTTATTTTCTAAACTCAAATTGGCATTCAATGAATCAAATTTTTGCACAGTATCCGATTTGATCTGCTTTTTGTCATTTTCATCCAAAAGTTGTTTCAACATGTTTTTGTGGTCCTTGGACTTAATTTAATTTTCAATACGTTCTAGTCCGACTTTGTATGCATCAGAACTTTATTCAGACGAAACAATAGATTCGCAATTGTAACAGTCTGCGTCTATTTCGTCTTCCTTCAATTCAAGAAATGGCAAAATCATTTTATGGATTTTCTTACCGATTTCACAATCAAGGTGCAGTTGAGTAATATTAAAGTAAAGCCTTTTTACAATTAAACAAAAAATGTTTCGTTGTTTTAAAAGCATTAAATTATCTCTCTGCAAATAAATAGATTCGTCCCTAGAGTTAGACAAATCTGACTCAATCTTCTTGATCAATATACGCCTCTCCTCACTCTTGGATGTTGCCCTGCTCAATTGATCGGTTAGGTTAGAGTTTGATAGCCGGGTTCGCTTTAAGCTATCGCTTATATTTGAAAAGGTGAATTTTAGATCTTTAAGTTCTGTTTCGTATCTAGATACAGGAATATTACGTGATTCAAGAATGGAATTTACCTTATTGATTAGCTGTTCGCATTCGTTGATGTGTTCTGAAACAGGCCTTGCTGCGAAACAACTATCTTCGCTCCTTCCACTCCCACTTGCATTCTCCTGCGATCCTCCTTCAGTCACCATCAAGCATCTTCCTGAGTATTGTGAATTCTGTTCTTTTGCAACAAACGCCCTTCCATGTGTGGGCTTGCGTACTTCTTCATCCTCCGAGTCTGTCGACCAGAATTCCAATCCTCTAAACTCACCTTGAGCCACGTTTTCCTATACAACAAAAGCAGGCATATAATTATCATTAGATTTCTTCTTCCTAATCTCTTCCAGTTTTCGCATGTGATAGGCCTCCTCATCCTCTCCTTCATTATTCTCATTCTTCCTTCGCAACATGCACTCCTTTGCAAGATGGTTTTTACCATGACAATAATTGCAATCGTATCTAGAGTCACCAACAACCTTTTTCTCCTTCTTCTCTTCCTCTTTCTGAGAACTACTTTTGTTCTCCTCTTTCACTTTCTCTGAGCTATAGCTTCCCTGCCAGTTCCTATTTTTGCTTGAGTGAAACTTCTTTCTAGCAAATCGCTTAAGGTTAGACACCATTAAAGAAAAATCTTCGTTTGAGAGCTCGAACTCAGAATGATCTGAATCAGATTCGTCATCAGCAACAGTCTTGCCTTTCGCAACCAAGGCTAAAAACCCCAACCCAGACACCACCTTTGCTTCTTTCATTACTTCACTCTCTCGCGCCTTCATAATTCCTACAAGCTTCGCAAGACTATAGTTCTTGAACTGTTCATGTGCTTTAACAGTTGACACCGCTGCCTTCCATTCTGATCTTAATTCGTTCATGAACATGACCTTTTGCTCAATCACCACACGTCCAATCCCGTGCTTTGTCATCTTACTGAGAATATGATTATATCGATTGAAAGTGACACTCAGAGTTTCTTCAGGCTTTTGAACGAACTCGCCAAACTCAGATAACAAGAGTGTTTGAGTCGAGTGTTCTAGATCTGTGTCTGTGGAATAGAGCTCTCTCAACCTATCCCATATGGCCTTCGCTGTGTCACATGAACTTACTAGATGAAAGGTATCTGCTTGAAAAGCGAATCTGATGATCCTCATTGCTTTAATGTTGCTTAAGAGTTTGTTTTTTCGTCTTGAGGCACGTCCTTCACGTCAAGACGCAGTTGGTTGTATTCTTTCTGGGTTTTGATTGTTCTTTTGGTTTCTGTGTGAACGAACGGACCTAGAGTGATTGCTTCCCAAATCAGATAACCATTATCTTCTGAACCTACAACATAATCTTCAAATTGCATTGCCCAGACTTCATATTCTTGAGGAAAAAGAATCGGGATTCTGGTTATTGATCTGAAGCTGCTTGACATATTCAAGGAGTTAATGTTTGAATCGTCGTTCTGCATGGTGAAAAATCTTTTAATACCTGAAATTAATCAGACTGTAAACACTTATTAGGTTAATATCGAGATCATAGAGTTACGTCAATAGACCAGTGACGGCTCTTAACAGATCCAATATTTACGGAAACCCTAATAATTTCTTCAAACATAAGAGATGTGTATTAAGTACACAATCTCCTGCTCTGATACCAATTGATAGGAATAAATCCTTTATGATCGAATAAATTAAAGCATGTAAACAAGAACACGATATTATCAAACCGGTGCTGAATGATTAATAGTCATGCCTCAGAAGAACTCGATGAAGAATTGCTTCTATAGAGGCGTAAAGTAGGGTTACAAAGATAATTATGAGAGTTAACTAAAAATACGTAGCATGCATGCACCTTATATACTATAACCCTAGCAGTAAATACGAATGGACAGGACCAACTCGTTTATACAAAATGGACTGCAAAAGAATAGGCCCAATGATGCAACATTGAATCTTCAACAAAGACAAGAAATTTGAATGTGGAGACAAACAGGAAACTGCATTCCAAAAATTAAAGCAAATGTTGTGTAGAGCTCCAATCCTATCCTTGCCCGAGGGAACAGAGGATTTCGTTATTTACTGCGATGAATCGATCCAAGGATTGGGGTGTGTATTAATGCAGAGAGACAAAGTGATCGCCTACGCCTCACGAAAACTCAAAACTCATGAAAACAATTACACAACTCACGATCTTGAGTTAGGGGCAGTAGTTTTCGCATTAAAGATATGGATGCATTATCTATACGACACGAAGTGTATTATCTACACCGATCATAAGAGTCTTCAACATATCTTCGACCAAAAAGAATTAAGTATGAGGCAATGAAGGTGGATTGAGTTACTAAATGATTATGAATGCGAGATTCGCTACCACCCAGGCAAGGCCAACATTGTCGCCGACGCATTAAGTCGCAAGGATAATGTAATACCTCGTCGAGTGCGAGCTTTGACTATGTCAACCCATTCGAACCTTACCAACCAGATTCAATTATCTCAACTTGAAGCCTTAAAAGAAGAAAACCTTGCAGAAGAATCATTAAGGGGGATGAAGAGACAACTTAAACTAGGGGATGCTGGAACTCAACATTTCATGGGCAGAGTTTGGACGCCAAAGTTTGGCGAGATTCGAAGATTATTCGTGGATGAAGCACATAAAACAAGGTACTTTGTCCACCCAGGATCAGACAAGATGTATGCAGATTTAAAGAAATTGTATTTGTGGCCCAACATGAAAGTCGAGATTGCCACATATATGGGTAAATGCTTAACCTGTTTTAAAGGGAAAGCGGAACATAAGAAGACATCAGGATTACTTCAACAACCAGAAATTCCTAATTGAAAATGGGAATAGATTGTAATGGATTTTATTACGAAACTACCCAAGACTCCTGGTGGTTACGAAACTATCTGGGCCGTGTTCGACAGACTACCCAAGTCGGCCCATTTCCTACCAATCAAAGAGAGTGATAAAATGGAGAAGTTGACAAGAACTTATCTCAAGGAAATTTTCAGGATTCATGGGGTGCCCACTTCTACTATCTCAGACGAAGACAACAGATTCAGATCGAGATTTTGGCAGTCATTGCAAAAATCTCTGGGAACCCGATTGGATATGAGCACTGCTTATCATCCATAAACTGGCGGACAAAGCGAAAGAACAATCCAAACCTTAGAGGATATGTTGAGGTCTTGTGTGATTGATTTTGGCAGTACTTGGGATACTCATTTATCACTCATTGAATTCTCTTATAATAACAACAATCACACCAGTATAAAGGTTGCACCATTTGAGGCTCTTTACGGGCGAAAGTGTAGCTCACCGTTGTGCGGAAGTTGGAGATATACAATTGGCTGGAGAATGCGCAAACGATACACTACGCACGGGACCATAAATAATACACGAGACTATAGAGAAAATAGTCCAAATCAAAGAAAGACTCAAAGCTGCCCGTGATCGTCAAAAGAGTTATACGGATACAAGATGTAAACCATTAGAATTTATAGTGGGAGATAGAGTCATGCTAAAGGTCTCTCCATGGAAGGTTTGACATCCCCAAATTCATATTCATTTTAAAAGTTGTATTTATGCTTATTTTCAAAATTAGAGTATCCATTTTAAAGAATAATATTGCAAAATTTGTTCCCAGAAAACATGATAACGATATTATCAAAGCATTTCCGAAGAAATGTATTTTGTTTATATTAAAACATTGGGATGTCATCGTCAGTACAGAAACATAAGCATAAAATGACCTTACATTCATTTACACCAATGATTTACATCTCCTTTAATCTCTCATTGTAATGTATCTTTGTATCGACACCTGTGATAAAAATAAACTGAGTGGGTTAGGTTGGGAAATCTGGTGAGTACATAGGGTTTTCAACACACAATAATATAAGTATTATGTTTAATCATCAAAAAATTAACCCAACTTCCCATCTCCATTATCTTCTTTATTCTTAAGTATCTTCCCTAAGAATCAAATATTCTTCATTCATTCATTCCTAAGGATTGTCCTAAGGAATAGGCATGAAGTCCACCATTGCCAAGGTTTATCCAACATGCACTAAGTCAATAGCTGTCGATGTTATCTATTAAGCATTAAGTCCATAGCTGGCAATATTCATCTATAGGGCACTAAATCCATAGCTGCCAACATTCATTTGTAAGGCAATAAGTGATGGGTTTTATGCATAAGAAACAATCCTATGTGCTCATACAAACCCTAATGCTTGGATCTAGGTTTCTCTATTGTACATGCTTTGAATCCAAGTCTTGCAAACCCTAAACTAGCATACATATTATCAAAATAACAAACAACATTAGATCTAGATGTTTACCTCTTCAAATAGCTTAAATCTTCTTTGCTTGAGCTTAGAATCACAATTGTAATTCCTCTAATGGATCACAAACACCAAGTAGCAAGAAGGCAATAAGAGAGAGGAGGGAGGATGCTAGAAATCGGCTCTAGGGTTTCTCTTCAAGAAGTGGTAGCCGAAAATCACATGCAGGGGTCTCTATTTATACTTGCAGGCTACTAGGGTTTCAGCCTAAACCCTAATGGACAGCTTAGCCACCAAGCAGCCCAAGGAACCTTCTGGAATAGGGCCTTGGACGAAATATGATGATCCTTTCATCATATTTTCGTTCCCCCTCTTGTCCATTAGGTTTCCTAGCCCAAAATCCAACTATCACACATTTGACAGTTTATACCCCTTTATTTAATTAATCTCTTTTAGTCACCAAATTAATTCCTAATTAATTTATGACTAATACTAATTAAATAAATATGATTTCTCCTTTAATATATTATTCTTATAATATACTAATAAACCATAATATCCTCTCTCTCATATCAAATTACCTTGTCAAGTTGCTTTGGTGAAGGCAACCCAGAAGGACCATGCACAACCGGGTCAAGTACATACCAAATATAGTTACGGGCTTAGACACTAATCCAACAGTCTCCCACTTGAATAAGTCTAGTAACTATATCTCACATACGTCTTCAGAATCCGATTTGCAATCGTAGCTCTTATACGTTTCTGTCACTCTGATCAAAATCCTGTCCTTCAGATAAGGGATCGTATAATCCTCTGTTCTAGATATCATGCAGACAATACTTATTGTCTAGCATTTTGTTTCTCGATCTCTGATTCGTTCGACATAGAATTCAGTTGAACACATCAACATTATCCTGACTGGGCCCGGCACATAAGTCAAACCAAATCATCGAGTGGCCAAGATATCGCTTTTATCCTCTTAGAATAAAAGGAACAGATAAACTTCGACTTATATGCTCTTATTATCTACTAGCTAATTTACACACAACAATACGTTTTATAACATCAAGTTACTGATGCATTTTCGTATTATCAATATATAATCAACTAGAAAACAACAACCATATCTCTAGGTTTTAAGATTATATGATATTATCATCTTGCGATCACTTATGATAACATTCAAGAAGTGATACTAGCAAGTGCGGGTTTATTCCAATGCTCAAAACATATTTCACAAGCACTCATAAACTTCGCAGCAAACCTTTGCTATGTCTAAAACCTTTTATACAATCTACAAACTAATTTATGACAATCTTCTTTCATATCTACTTCCAACATATGATCGATTGTGGACTGTTCGAATAATCTTATTATTCAGGAAGTCAAAACATGCAAATTGAAACAATAGATAAATAATCAACATAGGATAGTAATTTTCTTATAAATAAAACACCTTTATTTAATCATCAAATGTTGAATATAAAATTATCTATTACAAGTTTCCTACCTATCTAATCTAAACTAATATCGTCCTTTAGCCCAATGCTCCTAGCGTGCTTCAAATATTTGACCCTACTCAGTCCCTTCGTAAGGGGATCTGCTGAGTTATCTTCTGACGATACCCTCTTCACAACGAGGAGTCCCTCTTCTACCCGATGTCTAATAAAATGATATTTACTGTCGATATGTCGAGATCTGCCATGATCCCTTGGTTCCTTGGTCAAGGCAACCGCTCCTTCATTATCACAGAAAATTTCCATGGGCTCCTTTATGGTTGGCACAACTCCAAGGTCTCCTATGAAGTTCTTCAACCATATAGCCTCCTTTGACGCTTCGCTTGCCGCAATGTACTCCGATTCGCACGTTGAATCAGCTACGGTCTCTTGCTTGGAACTCTTCCAAGTCACTGCTCCTCCATTCAGGGTAAAGACCCAGCCCGACTGTGATCGGTAATTATCCCGATCTGTCTGGAAACTAGCGTCACTGTACCCTCGCACCCTTAAGTCATCACTCCCACCGAGGACTAGAAACCATTCCTTGGTCCTTCGTAGGTACTTAAGAATATTCTTGACAGCAATCCAATGTGCTCTACCAGGGTTCCCTTGATATCTACTGACCATGCTCAAAGCGAAGGCCACATTAGGGCGAGTACAGGTCATAGCGTACATAATCGAGCCAACTGCGGAAGCGTAAGGTACTCGGCTCATATCTGCTATCTCTGCCTCTGTACTTGGGCTCTGAGTCTTACTCAGTTTGGTATTGCATTGGATTGGTAACTCCCCTTTCTTGGAATTTTCCATACTAAAACGTTTTAGTACCTTTTCCAAGTATGTATCCTGACTGAGTCCTATCAGTCTCTTACTTCTGTCTCTCACTATCCTTATTCCCAGAATATATGCAGCTTCTCCGAGGTCCTTCATAGCGAAACACTTCCCAAGCCAAGACTTTACCTCCTGCAAGGTTGGGATGTCGTTTCCTATGAGTAGTATGTCATCGACATACAATACGAGGAAGCTCACTATACTCCCACTGGCCTTGACATATACACATGACTCATCCTCGTTTCGCAGAAAACCAAACTCTTTGACTTTCTCATCAAAACAAAGATTCCATCTGCGAGATGCTTGCTTTAATCCATAAATGGATTTCTCAAGCTTGCACACTCTATTTGGATGCTTCGCATCGACGAAGCCCTCTGGCTGATTCATGTAAACATCCTCAGCTAACTTCCCATTTAGGAAAGCGGTTTTTACGTCCATCTGCCAGATTTCATAATCATGAAACGCAGCTATTGCGAGCATTACCCTAATAGACTTTATTTTGGCAACTGGCGAAAAGGTCTCATCATAGTCAACTCCAGGAGTTTGAGTAAAGCCCTTTGCGACCAATCGCGCTTTGTAAGTGTGCACTTTCCCATCCATGTCTGTCTTCTTCTTGAAGATCCACTTGCACCCGACTGTCTTGCGACCTGGTACATTATCAACCAAATTCCAAACTTGGTTGTCATACATGGACTGAATCTCGCTGTCCATTGCCTCTTTCCATTTATCAGACTCTAGGCCTGCCATGGCTTCCTTGTAGCTGTTAGGTTCATCCAGATTTACTAGTGTACTATCACTAATAAATGTATCCCCGTCAGTAGTAATATGGAAACCATAAAACTGGGGTGGAACAATAACTCTACTTGAACGTCTAAGAGGTAAGGACTGGTCCATTGGTTCAACCGGAGTTTCCTCCTCAGGTTGCATTCCAGTGTCAGAGGTTCCTTCATCTCCTGACTCTTGAAGCTCTTCAAGGTCAATCTGACTCCCACTGTCTCTTTGACTTATGAGTTCTCTCTCTCTGAAAACCCCTCTCCTAGCAACAAAGACAACATTGTCACTTGGTCTATAGAAGAGATAGCCAAAAGACTTCTGTGGGTAGCCGATGAAATAACACTTCTTACTACGAGGTTCTAGCTTGTCGTGAGTCTCTCGTCTTACGAAAGCTTCACAACCCCAAACCTTGATATGTGCTAACGAGGGAGCTTTCCCTGTCCACATCTCGTGAGGTGTCTTGGTAACCTTCTTGGTGGGAACTAAGTTAAGGATATGGGCGGCAGTCTCTAAGGCATACCCCCAGAATGAGATTGGTAATGAAGCACGACTCATCATAGAGCGAACCATGTCCAACAAGGTTCGATTACGTCTCTCAGCCACACCATTCAATTGTGGCGTTCTAGGAGGCGTCAATTTTGAAACTATTCCACACTCTTTTAGATAGTCATGAAACTCAAGACTTAGGTACTCTCCTCCTCGATCAGATCGAAGCATCTTGATTTTCCTGCCCAGTTGATTTTCCACTTCATTCTTAAACTCTTTGAATTTCTCAAAGGTTTCTGACTTTTGCTTAATCAAGTAGATATATCCATATCTGCTATAATCGTCTGTAAAAGTCACGTAGAAGCGACAAGCGTCCCTTGTGGTGGATCTAAAGGGTCCACATACATCTGTATGTATGAGATCCAATACACCCTCACCCCTTTCACATGAGCCAGTAAAGGGTGACTTGGTCATCTTCCCAAGTAAACAAGACTCACACACGTCATCGTCCCTTAGGTCGAATGACTCCAAGACTCCATTCTTTTGGAGTTGGGCTATGCGTTTCTTGTTAACATGGCCAAGGCGACAATGCCACAAGCATGCTTTGTCCAAACTTGTGAACGAATCAATATTCAAAACATCATTTCCTAAATTACCAATAACTAACACAGATTCATAAATCCCATTACAAGGTAATGCATTGAAATAAAAGACACCATTCAAATAAGCGTTAATAGAACCATTACTATTATCAAACGAATATCTGAAACCTTGTCTAAACAATCCATGAAAAGAAATGATGTTCCTTGCCATATCTGGCGAATAGCAACAATTATTTAAATCTAGTCCTAACCCATTACTCAACACTAAGGAATAAACTCTGATCTTGGTTACTGGTGAAGACTTCTTGTTTCCCATGATCAAGCTTATCCTTCCATGCTCCACTTCCCTACCTTTTCTTAGCCCCTGCAAATCAGAACAAATGTGGTAACCACATCCTGTATCAAGGACCCATGAAGTAGCAAGTGATGAGTTATTAGATTTAATTAAATACATACCTGCGAAGGTGGGCTTTATCTTCCCATCCTTGATATCCTGCAGATACTTGGGGCAACTTCGTTTCCAGTGGCCCTTCTGGTGGCAGTAG
Organism: Lactuca virosa; assembly: GCF_052849685.1. Taxonomy (NCBI): domain Eukaryota; kingdom Viridiplantae; phylum Streptophyta; class Magnoliopsida; order Asterales; family Asteraceae; genus Lactuca; species Lactuca virosa. The sequence goes on along the minus strand of NC_136427.1, from coordinate 113,848,541 downwards.
AAGCACTCTGCTTCCTTGGGGTCAGAAGAGGGTTTAATAGAACCTGCTTTGGTCCCACTAGAAGAGGAACCATCTTGGGACTTACCCTTATGGTGGCTCTTGGAAGGAGCCTTCCTCTTCTTACCCTTTCCTTGGCTAATTGCCAACACAGGAGCAGCTACAGTAGAGGATGATGCAACAGATTTGTCCTTGAGGTTGCTCTCAGCTGTCCTCGGGAGCCCTTGGAGTTTACTCAGGGTGACCTCTTCCTTGTTCATGTGGTAGGTCATCCTGACTTGGTTGTAGCAGGAAGGCAAGGAGTGGAGGATGATGTCGATAGCCAATTCCTCATCAAACTTAACATTAAGTTTGTGAAGACGATCAACATACCTTTGCATTCTTTGCAAATGAGATGTTAGGGATTCTCCACTTCCCATCCTAGCGGTGATCATGTTGGTGATGATCTCATAGCGCTCTTGCCTCGCGCTCTGGTGGTACCTGTCCAGCAAATCTTGATGCATTTCATATGGATACATGTCCTCATAGGACTTTTGGAGTTCGAGGTTCATGGTGGCCAACATGATGCAATGAACTTTCGTTGCATCACGCTCGTAGGCCTCAAAGTCGGCCAGCTCTTCATGAGTAGCATCTTCTGGGTTAATCTTCTCTAGCTTCTCGTCGAGGACATATTCTTTGTCCTCGTAGCGAGTTATCATGCGAATGTATCTCATCTACTCATTGAAGTTCGAGCCATCAAATGTCACCTTTTGACACAGGTTCATCAACGAGAATGACCCAGAAGTGTTGTTGTTTGCGTTTGCGTTAGACATCTGAAATAGAAAGGAACAAAGTTTGATTAGAAATGAATCCCCAATTAAACACCCAAATGAGAAATTAGGGCTAGGATCCAACAACATTATTTACAACTTAGAAAAGGGATGTCGTAATCTAAAAGTAAATAATTTGAAGGTAAGTGAATGACGATTCACCAATTTTCACCATAAAACCGAAAGGAAATTAAGTTTTAGATGTGTTTGAAAATTCCTAGATTTCTTTTGAGATTCATTGAACAATTCAATGACATGTTTAAATCTCGATATGCACTTCAAATTTGCGACTGGGATGCCGAGGATCGCAAACAAGTTTGTGAATAACCATGCGAATCAACATGGTGCACTCAATGTCTTCACCACCTAAGCAATGTGCTGGTTATCCACGCACGCTCCATTGATCTATGATAAAACATCGAGCCACCCTTTGTCACCAATGTCAATCCCAAATTAGTGTGCCGGTTAACCACGCACGCTCCACTAACGTTTGACAGGGGTACAAAGTGTAATTCCATGGAATAGCATCATTTTCACATTTTACCCTAAAGTAACTAAGATTGGGAATTTATAAAACAATGTAGTTACTTTAATATTTCCATTATACTTATAATGAGGAATTAAACGCCCTATCCTATCCGTTCGGCTAACGACCCTCCACCAGTCAAGCAAGCGGTAGGTGTGATTGTACACCCATTAAGCGCCATTTTATAGGCAGCAACCTTATACCCACCTTATAGACTGGCTTCGTGAATGAGGCCTACTAGCGATAAGACTAGCTTATTCTTATACATATATATTAATTAATCTTGTAATAATATAATAGCATAAGGTTGAATTTTAAACTTGTAAAATTCTAAGGGTTTGAAATTTAAATTATTCAAATTAAACTTTTAATCACAAAATTCAAATTTCAAAACTTGAGGGCAAGTTTTGAACTTTTCAAAGCATAAGGGATCAAATAACACATAATTTAAATTAAACAATTAATTTCATAATTATCTATATTTGATCTAACTTTATTTAGTCATTAGATAATTACCAAATAATTTTAAATAATCCATATTTATCATATAAACAACCAATATTCAAAAGATTTGAAATTATCTATTGTTTTGGCAAGGATAATCATTTAATTAAGATAAAAATTCGGATTTTAACTTCAAAAAACGATTTAGGCATTGTATCCAAGTCAAAACAGCAACTAAATCCCGAAATATCCTCTGTCTGACGCTCGAACTCGCCGAGTCAGCTCTGAACTCGCCGAGTGGGGCCAACTCGCCGAGTCCAGACACTGACTCGCCGAGTTGAGTCGGGCAGAGGTAAAAAAACTCGATTTTCAGCAAGCAAAACAGTTAAGCATCACATACAATTGAAACCAATCAAGGCTCTGATACCACTGATGGGTTTTATGCATAAGAAACAATCCTATGTGCTCATACAAACCCTAATGCTTGGATCTAGGTTTCTCTATTGTACATGCTTTGAATCCAAGTCTTGCAAACCCTAAACTAGCATACATATTATCAAAATAACAAACAACATCACATCTAGATGTTTACCTCTTCAAATAGCTTAAATCTTCTTTGCTTGAGCTTAGAATCACAATTGTAATTCCTCTAATGGATCACAAACACCAAGTAGCAAGAAGGCAATAAGAGAGAGGAGGGAGGATGCTAGAAATCGGCTCTAGGGTTTCTCTTCAAGAAGTGGTAGCCGAAAATCACATGCAGGGGTCTCTATTTATACTTGCAGGCTACTAGGGTTTCAGCCTAAACCCTAATGGACAGCTTAGCCACCAAGCAGCCCAAGGAACCTTCTGGAATAGGGCCTTGGACGAAATATGATGATCCTTTCATCATATTTTCGTTCCCCCTCTTGTCCATTAGGTTTCCTAGCCCAAAATCCAACTATCACACATTTGATAGTTTATACCCCTTTATTTAATTAATCTCTTTTAGTCACCAAATTAATTCCTAATTAATTTATGACTAATACTAATTAAATAAATATGATTTCTCCTTTAATATATTATTCTTATAATATACTAATAAACCATAATATCCTCTCTCTCATATCAAATTACCTTGTCAAGTTGCTTTGGTGAAGGCAACCCAGAAGGACCATGCACAACCGGGTCAAGTACATACCAAATATAGTTACGGGCTTAGACACTAATCCAACAATAAGTCCATAGCAACCAGGTTTTTAGAGTACATCTCGTGAACTCATCGTTCACAAACACGTACAGGTTGCAAGCCTCCTAGTGTTCCATTGGAGTGTCTAGAATAGTCTGTGGTTGTCATCTATACTCTTCTAGATGACTGGATCATCGTTAAAGTCAAGGCTTCTCATCATCTTTCACCTCTCATCATCTATACCATCTTTCATCTCTCATAATTCATCTACCCATCTCTACCCAATATATTTATAGGTATAAAAATACATATACAATTTAAATCACGTAAAACATGTATAAATCGTTCATCTAGCATAGATATCAGGAACACAGATAATAAGCACATATAGCATGTATTAATATTAAATACTTCATATCTATGTGTAAGATGAAAGTAACTATGCACTCACTTGTTAAAGTGACGACTCGAAATTCCGGCAGTACTTCGCTTCTAACAATTTTCTTTTCTTTCGACGAAACCTAGTATTACTATCACCAAGTTTTTAGTATAATATTTATTGCGACTAATTATTAATCTAGATTTATCATTAACTCAAAGTTTACTTCAAGATCTATAAAGTAAGGATCAGCCAGGCATGACAGTTGGGAGGCAGGACCATTTCGGCATATAGCTTTTCTAAAATCCAACAACCAAGCCAACGTGACCATTCTAGAAGCCTCTCCTGTATGTAGATCAATCAGTATAACGACTTTGAACCATTGATAAATCTTGTTTATAGGTTCATAATATCGATAATGAACTTAAACATAAGTTATACTTAAAGTAAGGTAAGCATAACTCACTTACAAGGGAGTTTAGCAAGAAACCGGTCTCTACGCGGGCAGAACATCTGAGTCAAAAGCTCTTCTTCTCCATGACATCTGGCACTCTGGGACTCGCTACTAACACCTAGGAGGTGCTAAGGAAAATCCTTGAGGATTTGGGGGTGTTTGGGAGAGAAATGTAAGAGAATGGTGTGGAGAAATGAGAAGAAACAAGCTCTTATTTATAGGCTGCAAGTTGCGCGTACGCGGGGCGTACTAAACATGTACGCTGGGAATAAGGACGTACGCGACCACGTGCCAGCATCGCATGCGAAGCCGTGGGGAGGAAGGTGGGGCTGAGATCTCGCCACGTGTCAGCTCCGAAACTTAACCCAAAAATTAATTATCTTCTAAATTTCGTAAGTTTGGCATATGAACTCTGTTTTTGATGTTCTTTATATCCATGAATAGGTAGCAATGTGATCTACAACTTTCGTTTAGACTCCGTTGGCTAATTTTGAATTTATTTTTAAAGTTATATTTTAATAGTCTTAGACAGTTAAAGTCCGTTAAAAATTCATAATCTTGTCATCCGACGTCCGTTTTCGATTGTATTTATATCGTTGAACTCCTATTAACGAGATATTCAGTTCTCGTTTAGGTTGTGTTGGCTAATAACGATCGATCTAAAACTCGATTTCCGGGTTGTGTACTGATACACAAAATCTAAGAAAATCATAACTTCCTCAAATGAAGTCAGATTTGGATGTGCTCTATATGCAAGCTCTCGATTTAAAATATACTACGACTTTCGTTTAGATCACTAAGGCTAAAAAGTATTTTGTTAAAAATTTACTTTTTACGATACGAAGAGTCGTGCCCGTTTTGTCGCAAAACTTCAAAGGGTCATAACTTCTTCGTTATAAGCCGGATTTCAGTGTTCTTTATATGTACGGAATCCTTGTGACATAAGCTATACTTTGGTTGAGATTATTTATTCTAAATGATATTCTATCAAAAAGTCATTTTTAACGCTTATTATCTCTAAATTGACTAGCCCGAATCTGCGGGCGTTACAATTATCTCCCCTTAGGATGATTACGTCCCGAAATCATCAACAAAATAGGGCTTGTATAATGACTCCATACGTTCTCTTTTTATCCTAGGTAATAATCATAACTCTTATGTCCTTTCAAATGAGTATCTTACTCTTGGACTTCTTGACTGCTGACGGTGCTCAATCTTGTAACCTTCAGGTTACAAACGTGATCTTCATTGGAGACTCATTCTCCTTCATAAACAGTCTTAACTTAAGATAAGTTCTTTACTTTGATTATCGTAACAGACCGATGGTTCATGTTGTAATGACCTCTCATCGTATGATGCAACGCCTTAGACTTATGAGTCAGATTCCAGAATGGAAGATACCTTCCTTCATGTTCTAATGTGATATAATCACATTATAGCGTGTAGCACTTCTAGCTATAAGCTTCTTATTTTAACGATGATCATGATACTTCTATTGATCGCTTCGATTATTTTTTACTTCAATCTTCTAGCTTACGTCATATGTTACATTGAACTTGGTTCTCTGAACCACGTAACATACTTATCTTATCAGGATTTTATTTGATATGACCACTAGGGTCGGAATAACAGTCATCTTCTTAGTCATTACCGAAACGATGGTAACGACATACATGAATAAAATGGAATCAGTTACTAGCGGCTTGGTAAACTTGTGACTTTCCCTGATCCAAGTGCGAGTCCTATGCTTCCGGTAGTATAGGCCTCTACTATAAACGATCATACTCGTCCCAAGTATTGTCTCGCAGTTCTCCAAGTCATCATAAAAGAATTTTACATAGTCGTTTAACACATCGGATAGCATAACTAAGGTTTATATTATTTCTTGAAATGATTACATAGATATTCAAGTTCACCCTACACTATGCCTCTTATATTAGGCTACACCTCATGATACTATCTATATGGATACTTTATATCATGATCTTTAGATATATATATATATATATATATATATATATATATATATATATATATATATATATATATATATATATCCTTACTTCTAATCCCTTGCATTGTTACCTGCTTCACCAAGGGTCATTTAGAATGCTTTTGCCTTTGGCTTCGGCGCATTCGGTGTTGCTGCTTCATTTTTCTTCGGGAAATCTTTTAACAGATGCCCCCTATCTCCACATCCGTAGCATACCTTATCATTAAACGTATAATCCTTGGAATGGTGACCGATCCTACCACACTTATAACAAGTCACTTCTCTGTAGCATCTCCCATAGTGCTTCTTTTTGCACTTCTCACACCACTTTTCTTCATTGCTATCCCCATACCTCTTGTTGTTGGGGTCATACTTCGGGAACCTATTTTTATTTTCAGATCTTGAAGACCCCTCAAACTTCCTCTTCTCGCCAACTTCAACCTTGTTGGCGGTTCTTCCTTTGATCATTTCTTCGATAGACTTAGCAACCTAGATGACTGCCTCAAGAGTAGGTGCCTGGCGTATTGGCACAATGTTCTCCCATGGTTGTCTCTTTGTATACTTATTGATTTTTGTTAGTTCGTCAGGGGCGATACGCAATGCAAACTCCATCTTGTCATTGAAGGCATTGGTATACTCATCAATGGACATGTTGCCCTTTTTCAATGTCAAAAACTGGTTCTCCTACTCTAGCATGTTTTGGGCCGAACAAAACTTATGTTTAAAGTGTACCAATAATTCTGCCAATGTCAGTTGTAGTGGCTCATTGGGGCTTATGATCTTTCCCAAAGTGTTCCACTAACAAACAACCCCACCCCTAAACTAACGCACAACATAAGTGGTTTGTAGCTTGTCCTTGCAACCACACGTTATGAAAGCTAGCTCCATTTCAGACATCCAATCCATAACTCTGATCGGGTCTTCTTTCCCAGTAAAATTTGGTGGTTTGCAAGTTGTGAAGTCTTTATACTTGCATATGTTCCTTTCAATTTTTTCATCCTGATTATTTCTTCTAACTACTTGTGGTTCGTCTTGACTAAGGGTCCTACTATAGTTTCCTTCTTCTGACCGTCCTTCATTCAGCTCAGGTTGCACAATGGTTATAGTAGGTTCATCCATATTGAACAAAATTTGTCTCATTTCCTCCTTTTGTTCGACCATCATAGCCCGAATCATCGATTGGACTCCTACCATCGTGATTGGCTCGAGTGCAGCTGCTACCTCTGGTGCACGCTCAATCACTCGTGGCTCAGGCTGTTGGTTACCGTTTCCCAATCCTCTTCGAGTTCTCACCATGTCGATCTATACACCAAATCAGACGTTCGGTTTGCAGTGACGAGAATTAAGATAGAGAAATACTTATTTACGACAAACGTATAAATCTCCTTATCACTCAGAAAAGTTACATGTCAGTTCTAATACCGTAATTAAATGTTTAGAAACCTGAGCACATAAATTTCTAGATCCGATCGGCAACAGACCATAGATCCGATCAAATAATGGCATCACAAATCATTTAGCACATAAAATCAATTTAGGCATCTTCCCTAAATAAGCTAGTGTTTGTGTCTTTTCAGGTGTACCTACCTAAATATATTAGACACACTCCTCACGATCATCTCTTAGCATTTTAAGTTGAAGTCTAAAAATTTCCTAAAATTCCTAGTTCGCTTAAACTAATGCTCTGATACCAACTGTGACATCCCCAACTTCACAGTCATTTTAAAAAATTTATTTATGCTAATTTTAAATATTAGAGTATCCATTTTAAAGAATAATATTGCGGAATTTGTTCCCAGAAAACATGATCAATATATTATCAAAGTATTTCCGAAGAAAGGTATTTTGTTTATATTAAAACAGTGGGATGTCATCGTCAATACAGAAACATAAGCATAAACAGACATTACATTCATTTACACTAATGACGTACATCTCCTTTAATCTCCCAGTATAATATATCTTCGTATCGACACCTGTGATACAAATAAACTAAGTGGGCCAGGTTGGGAAACCTGGTGAGTACATAGGGTTTTCAACCCACAATAATATAATTATTATGTTTAATCATCAAACAAATAATACAACTTCCCATCCCCATTATCTTCTTTATTCTTAAGTATCTTCCCTAAGAATCATTTATTCTTCATTCATTCATTCCTAAGGATTGTCCTGAGGAATAGGCACGAAGTCCATCGCTGCCAGGGTTTATCCAGCAGGCACTAAATCCATAGCTGTCGATGTTATCTATTAGGCATTAAGTCCATAGCTGCCAATATTCATATATAGGGCACTAAATGCATAGATACCAACATTCATTTGTAAGGCACTAAGTCCATAGTTGCTAGGATGTTTTGAGTACATCTGGTGAACACATCATTCACAAACACCTACAGGTTGCGAGCCTGCTAGCGTTCCACGAGACTGTCTAGAATAGTCTGTGGTCGTCATCTATACCCTGCTAGATGATTGGATCCTCGTTAAATTCAAAGGCTTCTCATCATCTTTCACCCATCATCATCTATATCACATTTCATATCTCATCATTCATCTACCCATCTTTACTGAATATATTTATAGGTAGAAAAAGACATATACAGTTTAAATCATGTAAAGCATGTATAAATTGTTCATCTAGCATATATATTAGGAACACGTATATAAGCACATATAGCATGTATTAATATTAAATACTTCATATCTATGTGTAAGATGAAAGTAACTACGCACTCACTTGTTAAAGTGATGACTCAAAATTCCAGCAGCGCTTAACAATTTTCTTTTCCTTGGATGAAACCTAGTATTATTATCACTAAGTTTTTAGTCTAATATTTATTGCGACTAATTATTAGTCTAGATTTATCATTAACTCAAATTCCACTTCAAGATCTATCAAGTAAGGATCAACCAGGCAGGACAATTGGGAGGCAGGACCATTTCGGCATATAGATTTTCTGAAATCCAACAACCAAGCCAACGTGACCATTTTAAATGCCTCTCCCGTAAGTAGATCAGTCAGTATAACGATTTTAAATCACTGATAAATCTTGTTTGTAGGTTCATAATAACGATAATGAACTTAAACATAAGTTATACTTAAAGTAGGGTAAGCATAACTCACTTATAAGGGAGTTTAGCAAGAAACCGGGTTCTGCGTGGGCAGAACTTCTAAACCGAAAGCTCTTCTTCTCCAGGCCTTCTACCGTTCCGTTACTCACTACTAACACCTACGAGGTGCTAGGGAATATTCTTGAGGATTTGGGGGTGTTTGGGAGAGAAATGGAAGAGAATGGTGTGGAGAAATGAGAAGAAACAAGCTCTTATTTATAGGCTGCAAGTTGTGCGTACGCGGGGCGTACTAAACATGTACGCTGGGAATAGGGACGTACGCGACCACGTGCCAGCATCACATGCGAAGCCGTGGGGAGGAAGGTGGGGCTGAGATCTCGCCACGTGTCAGCTCCGAAACTTAACCCAAAAATTAATTATCTTATAAATTTCGTAGTTTAGCATACGAACTCTGTTTTTGATGTTCTTTATATCCATGAATAGGTAGCAATATGATCTACAACTTTCGTTTAGACTCCGTTGGCTAATTTTGAATTTATTTTTAAAGTTATATTTTAATAGTCTTAGACAGTTAAAGTCCGTTAAAAATTCATAATTTTGTCATCCGGCGTCCGTTTTCGATTGTCTTTATATTATTGAGCTCCTATTAACGAGATATTCAATTCTCATTTAGGTTGTGTTGGCTAATAATCGGTCGATCTAAAATTCGATTTCCAGGTTGTGTACTGCTACGCAAAATCTAAGAAAATCATAACTTCCTCAAATGAAGTCAGATTTGAATGTTCTCTATATGCACGCTCTCGATTTAACATATACTACGACTTTCGTTTAGATCGCTAAGGCTAAAAAGTATTTTGTCAAAAATTTACTTTTTACGATACGAAGAGTCGTGCCAGTTTTGTCGCAAAACTTCGACGGGTCATAACTTCTTCGTTATAAGTTGTATTTCAGCGTTCTTTATATGTACGGAATCCTTGTGACATATACTATAATTTGGTTAAGATTATTTATTATAAATAATCTTCTATCAAAAAGTCATTTTTAATGCTTATTATCTCTAAATTGACTAGCCGAATCTGCGGGGGTTACAGAAGGGTATGATACATTTTGGAAAAATGGGAAAAACAAACCCACGATATATTGGTCCCATTGAAATTCTTGACAGGATCGTCCCTGTGGCGTATCGACTTAGACTACCTCAGGACCTGAGCAATGTATACAATGTGTATCATGTTTCAAATTTGAAAAAGTGTTTGGCCGATGATACTCTTATCATACCACTTGAAGAGATTCAACTTAATAATAAACTTCATTTCATCGAAGAGCTAGTAGAAATCATGGACCGAGATGTTAAGCAGTTAAAACAAACTCTCATCCCTCTCGTTAAAGTACGTTGGAACTCTAAAAGGGGACCGAAATTTACGTGGGAGCGCGAAGACCAAATGAGGCAAAAATACCCCCATTTGTTTAAGTGACATTCCGATTTCATATCGAATTTCAGGACGAAATTAGATGGGGGAGAATGTAACAATTGTCAAATTTCGATCAAAATAAGCATCGGTCAATTCTCGTGAAGGTTGAAAAGACTAGGTCAAGTGGATAAATCATAGCGTTGGGCTTAACGTATTTAACGAGAAAAGATAAGTTATAATATTAGCTCTTGTACGCGTATATATATATATATATATATATATATATATATATATATATATATATATATATATATATATATATATATATATATATATATATATATATATATATATATATATATATATATGAGGGTTCAATTGAAAAAAAAAAGGTTGAGAATTGGGAAATCATTCTCAGTCACTCATTTATTTTGCCGCAAAACACTTAAGTGTACCGGCGGAATATGTAACAGATCTACATATGTTTTTCCAACCAAACATGTTTTCTTAAAATATGGTAATCATTACCTTAATATATACAAAAACATATATTTTTTTTGTTTTTTTTATTTTTAAAATGCTATTTTTATCTAAAAATTATTTTAAATATATCAAAATTCATAATTGTTTATTCTCTATAAATAGACATCTATATTGATATAGTGTTAAGATAAAATAAAAAAATTATTTTTTTTAGAGTTTCAGCTATCGTTATTCATAAGTGAATAAAAACAAATCAGATTTTTTTTACAGTACATTCGTTATTCACTTATGAATAAAACGAATGGTTAACTTTTTTACAGTTATATATATATATATATATATATATATATATATATATATATATATATATATATATATATATATATATGAAATTCTAAACATTTGAAAAGTTTGAATTTATAAGAAAAAAATTGAAAAATATTGAATTATTAAAATTAAATTGTTTGTTTTTCTTTTAAATTAAATAAATAATTTAGATAAATAACCAAAGGAAACTAATTAAACTTTACTTTAGAAAATTTGAAATTAGAAGGAAGTCAATTAATGAAATTGATATTCATTTATTATTACATTTATTGCAATTATTACATTTAAATATTATGTAGAAATTAATAAAATAAAAAAAACCACAAAAAGCCATATGGAAAAAAATTAATTCAAAGTAAACAGAAAATGACATGTGGCCAAATCAATGAGAGTGTGACATGTGGCAAAAAGTTCTTTATTTATTAGGGAGGATAACACGTTATAAAGTTTTCTTACCTAAAATATTTTTTTACATCATCTTTTGTCAAATGTTATATTTATATATGAATAAAACGTGTATTAATTGTCATCATATTTTTGTTACAATTCATTTGTTATTCATATATAAATAAGCAGTATCTTAAAAAAAGATAAAGTGTTGAAAATTTGAACTACTTATTCATATAAGAATAACAAATGAACTATAACAAAATTATGATAAATGTGTTCTTCGCATATAAATATAACTTGTGAGGCAAGTCAATACATGTTTTATGCATATGTGAATATAACATGTGACGAGAATTGATGTAAGTTGTAAAGAGTTTATTATATGTTATATTTATATATGAATGATATTTAATCTGGAAAAAAAAAATTAATCATAGTTTTTATTCATAAGTAATAACGAATGTGTTGTACTAAAAATCTGATACATTTTTATTCATTTACGAATAACGATAACTGAAAATATAAAAAAAATATTTTATCTTAAAAGTATATCAATATGTATATCTATTTGTAGAAAATAAAAAATCATGAATTTTGGTATATTTAAAATTATTTTTCGAAAAAAATAGTTTCTTAATAATTAAAAAAACGAAAAAAGCTATGTTTTTGTATATATTAAGGTAATGATTAGCATAGTTTAAGGAAACATGTTTTGTTGCAAAACATATGTGTATTCTTTTCCAATTCCGTTGGCACGACGGAGGTTTTTGTGGCAAAAATAAATGTGTGGCTGAGAATAATTCTCACATTCTCAACCTTTTTTATTTTCTCAATTGAATATATATATATATATATATATATATATATATATATATATATATATATATATATATATATATATATATATATATATATATATATATATATATATATGCGTTAGGAACAAAATTTGAAAACCAAGAATCATTAATAATTAAGTTCGGTACCTTCCAGAGAGTATGGAGTTCGAATTGATATGGGAAAAATACACACATATATATATATATACACACACACACGTAGTTCAATTGATTTGGGAAAAATACATAAGTGTGTATCGAGGCTTGGAGTTGAAATATATATATATATATATATATATATATATATATATATATATATATATATATATATATATATATATATATATATATATATATATATATATATATAGATGAAATATGAACATGGTACATACAAATTATTTGAATAATCCTCAACGTTACAAAAGATTATGACGAGACATATGTATAAAAACTTAGTCATATTCCTATACCATATCATCTAAATTTCGAGTAAGGCACCTTATAACCATGCAAATACAAGATATACATGCTTGAATACACATAAGAATCATGGAATGGTACCCACAAACCTACCTTGAATTTCTTAAATGAAACAAGTGCTATATATATATATATATATATATATATATATATATATATATATATATATATATATGTCTTCCAATGTGTGAATATGTAAGTATTATACCAACTTGATTCTTGACAATCCCTCTCATCTCTCCCCCTCCACACGATTTCTATACAATTGCACACACACTCACATATTACATGTGAGAATGCCACCACCTCACCCCTTTATATATATATATATATATATATATATATATATATATATATATATATATATATATATATATATATATATATATATATATATATATATATAAAAGACATTCCTAATTTCAAATATCATATTCATAGTTTAATAAACATAGTAATTCACAAATACACAATTTAATATTTTCATGCATACCTTTATTTAATATTTATAAACAATATATATATATATATATATATATATATATATATATATATATATATATATAGAGAGAGAGAGAGAGAGAGAACTTAATACAATTCATTTTTAGTTTAATAATAAAAGTCACAACTTAAGATAATACAATCTCCATTATACACTAATTCATTTATTTAAAGAAAACCAAACCCAAACCTTATCACCACCAGCTACCACACGCCACCACCACCACATGTGTCACTGTCACAATCATCAGTCCTTTTAAATCAGAGTTGTTTGTATTCACAATTTAATAAATCAATTAATTCACTTATTCAGAGTTTAACGCAAAATAATTATAAAAATTAATACATTCTTACATATTTATACAACACAAAAAATAAACATACACACAAGAAAATTAATATAAACATTCATACATTAATCATTCATATTTTAACACAATATTCATTAAAAAAATGCACAGCTTAATAAAGTCTCTTCATAATTTAAATAGAAAATTCACAACTTAATGTAGTCAATTCATTGTTTAATATACAAAAATTACAGTTTAATATACAAAGTTCACAACTTAATTTAGTCAATTCACAGTTTAATGTAGTCGATTTATATTTTAATGAAAAAAATCACAATTTTATACACAAAATCCACAGCTTAATATAGTCAATTCACAATTTAAACAATAAATTCACAGGTTAATGCAGTTAATTAACAGTTTATAACAAAAAATCATACCTTAATATACAAAATTCACAAATTAATGCAATAAAATCATAGTTTAAAACATAAAAAATATGTATTCACAACCATATTATAAACTTAAAACTCTTAATACAGTCAATTCACGATTTAATACACAAAATTCATATCTTAATACAATAAATTCATAGTTTAATATATAAAATTCACAACTTAATATAATCTATTTACAGCTTAAACAGAAAATTGACAACTTAATAAATTAGAGTTTAACAGTAAATTCACAACTTAATACAGTAAATTCACAACATAACAACACGCATTCTAAATTCAATTCACAACATAATAATCATTAAACATAAAGTAAATAACAATTTGATTCCAATATTATCACAAATATTAAAATATATAAAATAAATAACTATACATGTGACACTGTAACTTTATCACAAACTGAATAACTTTGTTTCATTTTGTTTTTATAAAATTTTAGCATTATGCCTAAAATAATAAAATAAATAACTATAAATATAAATAAATCATAAAAACATATACATGTGACACTATAACTATATATCTATACGCAACAAAAACAAATAATATATATAAAAAATAAAATCAAAAAAGAAAATTTTAATTAATAATTATAATCGTTTATTATACCTAAATGGGTTCATTTCACTATTATAAGATACCACATGATATCTTACTTCCAAATGTGTAAACTGAGAAACAAATCAAACAACTCAAACTCCAACCCTAGTTAATGCGTCTAAAAAACTGAAAATTCATATTAAGCAATTGTGACGGAAGCAAACATTTTTATCTTCATATTCCCTGTTTCCAAAAGTATAAAGAACATCCAAAACGGAGTTCGTATGAAAAAAGATACGACAGTTATAAGAAAACAAACCAGTAAAACACTGATTTTATTCAAACTGCTAAAACCGAATTGATCCGTTAAGACACTTGCACACCTCTGACGTAAATTCCGAGAACGTTTTTTGACTTAGACTATGATCTAATATATATTTCACATTCGAAATATTTTTAGCGAAAATATTTGCAAAAATTGAAAAATCGAGCGTTCGAGCCATTTAGACGCGAAACTTTAAACGCGATTTGTCGGAGATCTACAACTCGAAAAATTAATTCATTCGGGTTTTTGGAATCGTTGAACTCGGCTCTATCTAATGACACTTTCGGAAAAAATTATTCGACGTGGGGATCTCGATGCATCAAAATAAGGTTGTTTTGGACAATTAAAAGGATATCCCCCCTCCCCTCAGTGCTTCAGCCACATTTTTACATGACATGCCCTTTGGAGTGTACATTTCCTCTTAAATGCAAGGTATGGAGCTTAGTGTGTTGACTTAGTTTTCAAAACATGTGTTTGTCTCACTAGGCTATATATAAGACTCCAAACCTCTTCAATATTCACTCAATTAATCAGCCATATCACCACTCTCTCTTGCAATCAATCTCTCTTTAAACCTCTCCCTCTCTCTCGGTTCTTAAGCTCCACCACACACCACCACCAAAAGCAGCATTGTGCCACCTTTCTTGATCAAAATCACCACCCAACACCACCTCAGCCTTCTCCACTCCCTTCCCTGTCTCTCTCTTCGTCGCCCTACCACCAAAGGAAAACAAAAAAAAATGGGCATCAAAAGAGCTGTTAGAGCCCTCACTGCCACCGTCGGACAAACCCACCACCACCGGTGCTGCTGTTGTGTTACTGCATCGTGAGTACACCACCACCATCGTTATTTCTTTTCGTTTTATGTCGATCGCAACAAGCCAGGAACTCATTTATATATCTTTTTTGTTGGGTTTCGTTTCCCAGTCAATCGCAAATGGCCAAACCAAAGTTTTTTTTTTGTTTGTTTTGGTTCGTGAGCATGCAAGATCATAGGAGGTGATCCCATTTTCCTCAAACTTTAATTAAAAATATTTAAATTTCACCTTCTTTGATATTTTCTTCCAAAATAGGTCCATTTTTTTTTCTTTTCTTCTGCATTCGTGCATGTATCAGGGAAGGGAAGGAAAAACAATTAAACTCAATCTTCATTTTTAAGGGGTCGTTTGATAGTTGCTGATTGGGTTAGAGCTGACTGAGTTAGAAGTTGACTGGGTTAGAAATGTTGACTGAGTCCACATCTGACTGAATTTATGTGGTTTGATTATTTATCTGGCTGATTGTGCTGAATGATTAAAATGACCATATTATCCTTATGTTGTCCTTTTGTGCTGGATAAAATAATTATAAAAATAAAAATTATCACATAAAATCCAAATTAAACATACATCATTTAAAATCCAAATACAAAGTGTAATACAAAACTCAAATACACATTGACATACATAATAAAAAAGTATATCATTTAACGTGAACCATTTGAAACTAACTGACTGACAATTTGGTCGCGCAAAGTAGTCATATACTCAACGGCTTCTGAACCCCATTCTATACCTTGTATGTTTTGGCCCTCACTTCCTCCACCTCCTACATTAGGAGTAACCATAGTGTTTTGTTCAAAGTTCGTAAATAAGTCATCTTGAATATCGTATTTTTTATAATATTATGGATCGCAACACATGCAATGACTATGTCTCTTTGCACTGGAAAAGGATAAGGAGCCATACGTTTTAAAACTGGAAATCTTGCCTTCAATACACCATAAGCACGTTCAATTATATTTCTAAGTTGTGCATGAGCATGATTGAACCTTTCTTCCTTAGTTAAAGCTCTGTTTCTTCGAAAATCGGCTAACCAATACCTAGTATTGCGGTAAGGAGCCATAAATCCATGGGTGTTGGTGTATGCGGCATCACAAAGGTAATATTTATCTGTAGATGGGTGACAAATTTATCATATAAATAATATAGATAATAAAACTTATAGAAAAATGACAAACCTGGTGGAGGGAATGGAAATCCAGAAGTCGGATTAAATGCAACTTCTTTCAAAACTCTAGAATCGTGTGCTATACCCATACAAAGGTGAATATCATATCAAAATCACAAATTCCTATTACATTTTGATAACATTCACCTTTTCCTCTTCCCCTATAGCGAGTTTGTTCATCAACGGGCACAACTTCATGTACAAGTGTTCCGTCTAGTGCACCTAATGCTCCAGGAAATATGTTTTTTAGCCGTCTATGTCGTTCCGAGGTATTTCTTGTTGTATTAGAAGATGTTGGTACAATAATTTCTCTTGCAAAACACATCATTGCTTTTAGCACTTCATGAAAACATTGATGAATCGTTTGTATGGAGTGGTGAAACCTTTCTTTAACGGCTCGAAAACGTTCATTATGTCCTATAACATGTAAAAATATAGTCATCTTCTCTTCAACGCTTATTGTCCTACTACGTTGCAACCAATTTCTTTGAGTAAAATGATTGCATAATAATACAAATGCATTTTGTGAAAGACGCATCATATCGTAACATTGTATAGGACATCCGTGTATCAAATCTTGTGTATATGCATGCCCGGTTTCTTCCGATTCGTTAGCTTTTATTCTTCCAATTATTTTTTTTTCCTTTTTCGAACCAACATCAACCAATAGCATGAGAGTATAAGGAAACCTAAAAACTCACCTTCCTTATCCATATGTAACCTGTTACATGTTAAATAAAAATCACATAAATTTTATAACATAAACCATAACATTAATCGATAACATTAAAATGAATGACATATAACTCCATAACATAAAAATGCATCACATAAAAATCCATAACATAAAAGTTGATACCAAATAACAATCCTAAACATAACACATAAACAACCTAAACTTAAAAATCCTAAACATAACACATAACAACCCTACACATAAAAATCCATAACATGTACCATAATATAAATTCATAAAGCATAAAGTCAAAAACATCCTAAAGTCATACTAAAGTCAACCAAGTAATCCAAAATTCTTTCCCGCACCTTTCACCCACAACTTACAAGTCGAAGACTCGAGGCGTAACCAAATTTTCCTGTTACCAACATTTTCAGCGAACAACATAAGAGCAGTGATGTATTTCGGATCAGAATTTCCCCACTCCAAGCCTTTCAATTTTTAAATACATTCATCCATCTCCTTGTCAAGATTATTAGTTTGCGCGAACGCCTGAGCCACCTTCATAATTTCCTTCCCAACCTCTCTTATGTCATCATCCAGTGTGTTCGTGGGTTAATTTCGTTTTCCTCTTTTATTTTTAGACCGAGCAGACGAATCTCCATTTGCATGTGATGCACTTGTAGGTGGGGGTACTGTTGAAGGTGAGGCTAGGATATCTATTTGAGGTGGTGTGACAACCCGAAATTTCTCTTTGATATAAGCCATTCAATTCAATCAAAGTCAGACTCGTTTCTGCTATCTTTGAGCGTTATTTAGGGTCTGTTTTAGTGTTCTGAGCTTAGTGCAATCAGGGTTTGGGTTTAGGGATGAGTTATTTAAAGTCATAGGGTTGCTTTCGAGCCAAACACTACTTCAAGAGGAGTGTACGGCCGTACACATGGGTGTACGGCCGTACACCCATCTATGGCCGTGAACTCTCACCTATATAATGATACTTAGTCATTTTCTCAACCCTTTTCACACTTCCAAGCCAAGAATTCAGATTCTCTCTCAACTATCATCAAATTTCTCACCTAGATCTTCTAAGAAGTAAGTGTTTCCTACCTTAATTTGTTGCTACATTGCTTTAACTAGTGATGAATCCATGTTTTCATTCCATAAATTTCATCTTTGGTTAGATCTTCATCTTTCACCAAGAACACACACTAGTTCTTGGTGGCCGTGAACCCTCACCAAGAACACACACTTCCTTGATGCTAGATAGGCCCTTAAAACACCTCATTTTCATAACTTCTTCATGAGTGTACGGCCGTACACTCATGGGCCGTGAACCCCATGGCCGTACACACCTTAGTGTGGCTGTAAACCTCCCTTATTCAATCATATGTGATTTTAACACTTAGTTTCAAGTGTTTCCTAGTCCCTAAGGGTGCTTCCTTGCAAGTTAGTTGTCCAAAACACTAAATACATGCCTATATATGCCATTATATGTCATTTAGGAATCATTTAGGAATCGTGGAACTTCTCATCCCTATGTGAACCTTCAATCGAATCAAACACATAAGGTGAGTTCATACCCCTATATTTTCCAAGTTTTTAATGTTTTCAGGGGGGGGGGGGAATACAAGTAATCTTGTGTTCGAAAATATTATTTTGTTTAATATATTTCCCATCATTAGTATTCATAGAATGTAGAAATCAGTTTTACAAAACGTGTTAGGATACAAACCTTGCAAAAGCAGTTTTAAGAACTAAGGAAACAAACTTATGAATTATGAAATAAAATATATTATTTTTTTAAGGATTCATGTTAATAACGAGAAGGGTTTTAATAGTATTATTCGTGGATTCGTTGAGAGAACTACAGTGTGAGACGCCTTGTAACTAGAGTCTCCTGGAGGGAGAGCGTGAGTTTGTGTATAGATCTATACGGGAGTGACAATCCCGCACCCTAATTATGAGCTATAGTCAACATAGGGTGAAAAATGTCATTTTTCACGACGTACGTCCGAGTACGTCGTAATGTTGATCGTCCATAGTATGGTTATAAGAATCCATAGGTGAAACAACGACTCGTCCACGTAATAATGTACTTAAAAATCAGTCAAAAGGGTTAGTAACTATGTGATGACTTAGTATGTACATTAGGGTAATATGAAATTAACATCCGACTTGCAGTGGGATATGTGATTTCCGCCTCATTTCCTGTTCCTTGTTTGGTTGTGGGCTTAGGGCGAGATCACCCAATCGACTGTTTGTTCGATCTAGATTTCTATAACTCGTAGGTACTAAGTGATCACAGGAGGGTATTAACAACACTTTCGATATACAGAATAACACGTTTTCAACCAGTTTTATTTATGTAATAAGACTAATATACATTACTGGAGGTGGCCAGGGTTTTCAAAAAGAACAATGCTTAAACAATATAAGTATGGTAGATACTTGTACTTTTCGATTTAGAATGGATAATTCAATAACTTACACTTAGGGAAGATATAGGATCTTCCAAAGTAAGCATCAATATTTTATAAACAGTTGGTTTATTATTCAATTAACGAATATTCATATTAATTCCATGACTCCATAGTTTATGCATCCGGGTTACGTATGAAGAATACCCGATAGACTGTGAAATGTGTGGTTTCCGCCTCATTCCCTGTTCCTTGTTTGGTTGTGGGTTTAGGGCAGATCCACACAATTAACTATTTATTCGATATTGGTTTATGCGTAACTAGTATGAACTAAGAAGTCGTAGAAGGAAAGGGGTTTAATCATGCTTTTCATAAGAAAATAAAGGATTTTCTTGAGCAACAATATCAATAGATATCAAAGAATAAAAAAACCGTTTTCCAAAACAAAATGCTTATGAACTCACCAGCGTTATGCTGATACTCTTTCAAAACCTACTTGTATTCTCAGGACACTAGTAGACAGGTACACTCCCAAAGCTTTTGAGAAGACTGCCTAGTACCGTACTGCGACTCTTGCCTTCTGCTGTATCTACTTTGATGTTTGAATATGTAATGTTTAAACACTTATGTAAAACTTATACCTATTAATGCAATGGTTGTTTGTACTTTGTTTACTATAATGCATGTGTTGTGATACTTACATGACGTCCTCCGCCCCTGAACGTTTCCGTCGTTCCGGTTTGGGGGTGTGACAGGTGGAGTATCTACCATCTCGATATCATCATAATATTGTGTAGTAAAGACTTCTGCAGGATGAAGGAGAGTCGAAGATGGTCCCGAACTAGCAGCACCGGTCGAGGTTGCACCGTCAAACAACTGGGTGCATAGATCAGGGTAAAGGAGGGGTGCATTTCTTAATTTCTCAACCATCTTGTTCAACTGTTTGAAAAAATGATTTTATTATTAAACTTTTAAAAAAATAATAATGTGTTTTAAATTAAAAGATTACCTTCGCCTCCGCTTTCCACTCTTCATCCGTCATTTGAAACGTGTTTGTGACAGGATTATAGAGATTCCCGGTTTTGTTTTTTAATTTCAACCAAACTGCATACCTGCTTTTCAAGTAGTCATAACGATATTTCATTTGTTTTTTCGCAACAACAAAGTCGTGTTCTTTTTTTAGTTTTTTAGCTATTGTATTCCATGAGGTACTTTTGAGACCACTACCCTCTCGACCGTTATTTGTTAGTTCTTGGATACATGCATCAAGAAAAGTTTTGTTCACAAAATCCGAAGACCAACTAGCTCTACTTCTCTTTTCTGTCATGTCTAAGGAATAAATAAATGATAAATATACACATATTCGCACACATATACACAAATATATATACATATACACATTTAGTTTTTTAGTATAAAATTTTAAGAAGTAAATTAGTGTCTTGTTATTTTTTATAACGGAGAAAATATAATAAATCTGAAAAAAAATTCTAATTATCAAATTTATAATTTTGCAAAAACTTTACAATATTGTTATTACTAAAAAAACAAACATGATAATATGTTTAAATGTACAAATTCAACCATCACAGTCATATATATATTAACCACTAAAGATTGCTTACATAATTCATTCTTAACTTTTTACTGTATAAAGAAAATAATTTGTTTATACTAACATCAATGATAAAATTTTTGGCATAGAGTAGGGTACAACAAGAAAAAGAAACATGCTTGTTCAATCAATTAAAGATGAATTGTCAGGTTTAAAATGGAATCCATAGCTCTTCGATGCAAGATTTTCACTACCAAATGATATTAAAATGATGAAAGTCACATATCTTCAAGAATTCATGAAAACTTGACATTCACATAGCTTGACTGTGAGTTAGATCCCTGACAGCTTTAAGGAGATAGAATACCACAAAAATATATGGACGGTTCTGAACTATTTTGCCCGTGATTATGGGGTATTGACAGAAATAACATGTAGAAAATTTTTTCAAGTTCTGGACAGTTTTGTCCCTGACTACGAATACATGAAAAGCAACGTTAAAAAAATAAAAACAAACCTGTTATGTGTTGTTGTTGATCACGGACGCTGCTGCTGTGGATGACGACTGTTGCAATGCTTTTGATTGATAAGGGAAACAAGAGGCTTTGTCGATCAGAGGTTAATGGGGGAGGGGAAGAAATCGTAAACCTCACAACAATATGTAGGGCAGCAACAATTTTTTTTGCTTCTTTTTTTCTCGGTCCATCAAGTTGAAAGCAAGGGCCGAGTCCTATGTTTTTATTGGACGGAGTCCACATGTTGGTCCGAGTCCTATCCCTATCAAACATGCCAATTGATATTTTATGGACTCAGTCCCTCTTTGGACCCAGTTAGATACGATATCAAACGACCCCTTAGTCTTACTTCATAATTGCTCCCACAATTATAACCAACTATGAACTTTTAGAATAATAATAACATTATTCATGGATTAAACATGTTAATATAGAACAAAACAAGTATTAATGTGATAACTATATCCCAATATATCATAACATTATCTGATAGTTGTTATAATGTTCCAATATCAAAATACTAAATCCAAATCAAAAACTCATTTCTAGAGTAATAAAGTCTTGTATCTGAAGTGTAACCATTCATACTTAGCTCAAAAGAATGACTTTATCAATGGATCTGACAAAATACAATTTGTGTGAATTCTGTGAATACTATCATCTCCATACTTAACTTTACTCTAAGTATAGTTAATATCTTGAAGAATATGATTGGTTTTCTTTCTGAAGGGTTTTGAGCATTTCTAACACTCCTAAGTGTACATGCAACCCTAGAAAAACCTTGGATCTATGTTTGTCTAAAATACATGCAAAATACTTTTTCCAATGTTCATAATCCTATCTAGCATACATGGGGAACTTTAAACATAAAAGATGGCTAGAATTAAATACCTTGTAGTTGATTTGATTCCTTGAAAAACCTTGAGAGCCTAGCACCCCAAGTGTGATGCCTCAAATGTTTCACACAACACCAAGTGCTTTGGAATGACTTTGAGAGAATGTAGAACACTTCTAAATTCAGCCTAGCCCTCTTGCAACTTCTTGTAGCCGATTTTGGTGGATTTCATGTTCTTTATATAGTGTGTTACACTTAGGGTTACACCATGTAAACCCTAATGTAACATGGCTCTTCATTTCCATGATCCATGGGTTTGTAACTCCCATGGAGCATCCTATGGACCTTAGCCCAACTTGATAATCCATGGAGCATCTAGCCCACTATACAAGTATGGATGATTTACATAATCAACCCACATATTTAATTAGTCTCCTTTTGATCACTTAATTAATTCTAGATTAATTCTTGATCAATACTAATTAAATAATATTATTAATATATTAGAACTTATAATATATTAATAAACCACAAGTGTTATTTCTCTCATTTAGTCTATCCAAATGCATGATGCCATGCAGCCCAAATGGACCATGCCAGGTCGGATCAAGTACATACCAGAAATAGTTATGGACTTAGACACCTTATCCAACAGTCTCCCACTTGTATAAGTCTAATAACTATAACTGCAAGTATGACTTCAGGAACCGATCAGCAATCGTAGCTCTTTTCAAGGTCTCTCGGAACTGAGAAGATGATGATACGCCATTTAAGATAAGTGATCGTATAATCCTTTGTTCTAGATATCAGCCGGACAAATACATGGAACAATGTCTTGCTTATTGTCCAGCAGTTTGTTTCCCGATTTCCGATTTGTTTGACGTAGAACTTAATTGAACACATCAACTTAGTTCTGACCGGGCCCAGTACATAGGTAAAAAAAATCATCGAGGGGCCCAGATATTGCATCTAATCCAAGAAAAACCAGATAAAATTCGACTCATATGCTTGTTCTACTACTTGTTGAATCACACACAAAATCATGTTTTATAACATCGAGTTACCAATGCGTTTTCGTACGATCAATGCATAACCAACTCATAGGTAACAAGTCATATCTCTAGGTTTGAAGACTTATATGATATTACCGTCTCGCGATCACTCGAGATAAATTCCATGAAGTGATACCAGCGAGCGTGGGTTGAATCCAATACTCAGAACTTATGAGCACTCATGAGTGTTGAGGCCATGTCCAACATCTTAGACCTCTACAACCAACTCATGACAGTCTTAATTCATATCTACTTCCAACATATGACTGACTGTGGATAATTTGAATAATATGTAAAACACAACATAAATATTCTGGAAGTCAAAACATGCAAAAGAAATAATAGTAAACGATTGACAAAAGATAGCAACACTTTACTCATAAATAAACACAACTTTTATTCATCATCAAATGTCAATTACACTTTACAAATTTCAAAATTATCTAACTACCAAAACTAATATCATCCTTCAGCCCTATCCTCCTTGCATGCTAAAGATGCTTAACCCTACCCAGTCCCTTCATGAGGGGATCTGCTGGGTTCTCATCCGATGATACCCTCTTTGCCACGAGGAGTCCTTCTTCTATACGATGTCTGATGAAATGGTATTTTCGTTCAATGTGTCTGGATCTCTCGTGATCCCTTGGTTCCTTGGCTAAGGCAACTGCACTTTCACTATCACAAAAAATTTCCATAGGCTCTTTATAGCTGGTACTACTCCAAGGTCTCCAATGAAGTTCTTCAGCCATATTGCCTCCTTTGCTTCCTCGCTTGCCGCTATATACTCTGATTCGCAAGTTGAATCAGCCACTGTCTCCTGCTTGGAACTTTTCCAAGTAATTGCTCCTCCGTTTAAGCTAAATACCCAACCCGACTGAGAGTGGAAATTATCCTTATCAGTCTGGAAGCTAGCATCACTATACCATACAACTCTCAAGTCATCACTCCCACCACGGGTAAGGACCCAGTCCTTAGTCCTCCGTAGGTACTTGAGGATATTCTTTACCGCAGTCCAGTGAGCCTTGCCAGGGTTCCCCTGATATCTGCTAACCATACTCAAGGCAAAGGCCACATCAGGACGAGTACAAGTCATAGAATACATGATCGATCCTACAGCGGAAGCATAAGGTACTCGACTCATTTCTGCTATCTCAGCCTCGGTACTCGGGCTCTGAGTCTTACTCAATCTGGCGTTACACTAGATAGGTAACTCTCTTTTTTTGGAATCCTGCATGCTGAACCTCTTCAACACCTTATCCAAGTAGGTACTCTGATTGAGTCCAATCAGTCTTTTACTCCGGTCTCTCAGAATCCTTATCCCTAGAATATAGGCAGCTTCTCCTAGGTCTTTCATAGCGAAACACTTGTCAATTGGATCAACATGAGTTTCCTCCTCAAGTTCACTGCTAGGGTTTGAGGTTCCTTCACCACTTGACTCTTGAATTTCTTCAAGGTCAATCTGCCTCCCACTGTTTCCTTGGCTTATGAACTCTCTCTCTCTCGAAAGACACCTCTCCTTGCTATAAAGACCACATTCTCACTAGGTCTGTAGAAGAGGTAACCAAAGGATTTATGTGGGTAGCCGATGAAAATACACCTCTCGCTTCGAGGTTCGAGCTTATCGTGAGTCTCGCGTCTCACGAAAGCTTCGCAACCCCAAATCTTAATGTGGGCTAGATTAGGAACGTTTCCAATCCACATATCGTGAGGTGTTTTGGAAACCATATTTGTAGGGACCAGATTAAGGATATGGGCGGCAGTCTCTAATACATACCCCTAGAATGAGATTGGTAGTGAAGCTCGACTCATCATGGAACAAACCATGTCTAACAAGGTTCGATTATGCCTCTCAGCTACACCATTCAACTGTGGTGTCCTAGGAGGTGTTAATTGTAAGACAACCCCACATTCCTTAAGATAGTCGAGGAACTTTGTACTAAGATACTCACCACTACGATCGGATCGAAGCATCTTAATGTTCCTGCCCAATTGATTCTCTACTTCCTGTTTAAACTCTTTAAACCTATCGAAAGTATCTGACTTATGCTTGATTAAGTAGACATATCCATATCTACTATAATCATATGTAAAAGTCACATAATAACGATTAGCATCCCTTGTGGCAGTTTTGAAGGGTCCACACACATCTGTGTGTACCAGATCCAACAAACCTTCACCCCTAGCACAAGAACCTGGGAAGGGTAACTTTGTCATTTTTCCAAGTAAGCATGATTCATAACTATCATCTGACTTTAGGTCAAATGACTCAAAGACTCCATCCTTTTGGAGTTGGCCTATGTGTTTCTTGCTTACATGTCCAAGACGACAATGCCATAATGATGCTTTATCCAAGTTATTATCATTAGTAGAATCAATACACAACACATTATTTCCTAAGTTATCTACAACAGACACAGCTTCATACACACCATCACAAGGTAATGCTTTAAAATACAACACATTATTAAAGAAAGCATTTATTCCACCAACTTCATTATCAAAAGAAAAGGTAAACCCTCGTTTGTACAAAGCATGAAAGGAAATAACATTTCTTGCCATTTCAGGCGAGTAACAACATTTATTCAAATCTAAAGTAAACCCACTACTTAGCAACAAAGTATCAACTCCAATCTTGGTGATAGGTGAAGCTTTCCTATTCCCCATGATCAAGTTTATCTTTCCATGCTCCACATTCTCACTTCTTCTTAGTCTTTGCAAATCAGAACAAATATGAATACCACAGCCGGTATCAAGGACCCAAGAGTTAGAATAGGGTGAGTTATTAGATAATATAGTGTAAATACCTGCATGGTTGGGTTTTACTTTCCCATCCTTCAGATCTTGCTGGTACTTTGGGCAGTTCCGCTTCTAGTGCGCCTTTTCATGGCAATAGAAGCATTCAGCCTCTTTTTGGTCAGAAGAAGGAGTGACGAAACCTTTCTTGGTTCCGCTTGTAGAGGAGCCATCAAGGGTCTTACCCTTGGTACCCTTCGAAGGATTCTTCCTCTTTTTCCCTCTACCTTTCCCGATTGCCAGGACAGGTGCAGAGTTTGGAGTAGGAGTAGGAGTGGTAACAACCGACTTACCTTTAAGACCTGATTCTGCGGCCTTTAGGAGTCCTTGAAGTTTTCTGAGGGTAACTTCCTCCTTGTTCATGTGGTATGTCATGCAGAATTGATCATAACACGAAGGTAAGGAGTACAAAATGATATCTATTGCCAACTCCTCGGGGAAGTTCACATTAAGTTTCAGTAAACGGTCCACATATCTTTGCATTTTCTGCATGTGGCCTGTGATGGGTTCACCGTCCTTCATCTTGGTCGTTATAATGGAGGAGATGATTTCATATCACTCTTGACGAGCACTCTGATGGTAGCGGTCCATCAAATCCTGGTGCATCTCAAAAGGATAGTAGTCCTCATAGGACTTTTGGAGCTCGGCTTTCATAGTGGCCATCATGATGCATGCCACTTTGGTAGCATCTCTTTCATGTGCCTCATATTCAGCAAGCTCCTCAGGAGTAGCAGTTGGCTCGGGTACCTTAAGCTCCTTGACGAGAACATATTCTTTGTTCTCATACCGAGTGACCATCCTGATGTTCCTGATCCAATCTGTAAAGTTGGATCCATCAAAGATTATTCTCCCACAAAGGTTCATGAGAGAAGGAGCCGGTAGGGTTTGAGCCAGGAGCAGCATTGTTGGAAGACATCTGAAAAAGAAGAAAAAGACAAGTTTAGTTTAGATATAAAGATAGTCCTTAATAAAACACCCAAATGTAATATTAAGGCTAGGATCCAATCACAATATATTATAACTTAGAAGAGGGATGCCGTAATCTAAGCTAAAACATATTTGAAAGGTAGGTGAATGACGATTCACCAATTTCCACCATGAAAACGAAATATATAAATTATTAGGTTTTATTTGGTTTTAGAAACTCCTAGAATCTTTTGAGATTCATTGAACTTTTCAATGACATGTTTCAATCTCGAGTGTGCCCTTCATGTTTTGTGACTGGGATACCGAGGATCACAAAACAAGGTGTGAAGTAACCATGCAAATTACTTGGTACCTTTAATGTTTTTTCACTTAATTGATGTGCCGGTTAACCACATGCGCTCCACCGACCTATGAAAAACCTTAAGTCACCCTTTGCCTACCTTGTTAAGTCCAAGTTAGTGTGCCGGTTAACCACACACGCTCCACCAACGACTTAATCAAAGTACAAAGTGTAATTTCATGGGTTAGCACCTTATTCACATTTTCCTAAAGTAACTGAGATTGGCAATTTATAAAAACATTTAGTTACTTTATAATAATCATTATACTTTTAATGAGAATTTTAAGTCATTGTTCTACCCGTTCGGCTAACGACCCTCCACCAGTCAAGGAAGCGGTGGGTGAGAGTGGACACCCATTCAGCTGCCATTTTATAGGCAACAACCTTATACTCCCCTTATAGACCGGCTTCGTGAATGAGGCCTACTAACGGTAAAACGACTTGATCTTATACATATATAATTATTATTAAACTTATAATATTATAAAGTATAAGGGTTGAATTTTAACTTTTAAAATTCTAGGGGTTGGAACTAAAGTTTACTCTCATTATTTC